>NC_072420.2:20411557-20713331 GCF_028858775.2 Pan troglodytes
GGATTTTGGTAAATAGTTTGAATATACATACATTATTGCATTTCATACGTTGATCAATATGGAAAAAATAAAAAATTGTATTGCTAAATCATCTCATCAGTAAAGAATTAAAACTCTTCATTTACTCATCATCTTCTATGTATAGCAGTGAAGTTTTAAATTTACCAATCCTATTAACTTAATGTTTCATGCAACAGTTCCTTCAACGCCTGAATTTTCCACTCACCAGTTTGGATCCCATATTTCATAATTCTGAGACTTTACATAACAGTACAACTATCTTGTCACAAATCACTCTTTTAATGATGCAGGCTTGAAAAATCCCAATTCATGTCCACAGCAGGGCAGATAAATGTGGGTGAATAAAATCTAAAAACTTGTTGAGTAGCCTTATTTTGAATCTAGAAATTATAACACCAATTATGCCCTTGCTAATTGATTGGCATCAACTATTCTTGTTAATTTTACTGTATTTCTGCAAGCCCATTTACCCTTCCATTCTCCTATACGCTCCTCTTTCCTTTTCAAATGCCTCCACCTTGAGCCTTGTTCTCAACTGATGATTGTACTTCCTGTTTGACCAACAAGATTTAAAAGAATAACAAAAAAATTGTGAATGACCCCACCAACCCTTTACTATCACAGATTTGTTTGTTGATTTACCCTCATTTCTCAGGATTCAAACATTGGAGCATAACACGGAGCCATCTTCAGTCTTCATCCCTTCCAATGTTTCTTGGGTAGATTATTTTAAGTATCATTTGGATGCTAGTTTCTCCTCAATTTTATAAGCTGCCTAGCTTTCCTCCTTAACTGAAGACATATGCATCAAGTGCCTTTTCAAAATGTCCCCTTGGACATCTAATAGGTTTCTCAAGCTTTACCTGTTCAAAATGAAAGTCCTAATTTTTTTTCTCACAGTAACCAACTCCTTTGGCATTCTTCTTCTTGGTAAATTACACTTGCATTCAGTCAGTTACTTAAGCTGTAGTAGAAACTGGCCATCTGACTAAACCATTTCCTCTTGCAGAAAATACATCACAATTTCCACCGTGGTAACTGAGATCATGTTACTAATTCTAGCCACTAGAATGTGTACAGGAGTGATGTGTATCACTGTAAGTCCTAGCCTGTAAATAAACACTACTTGCAGTCCTCCTTATTCCTTTCTGCTCTTGTGGCTGGGATGGAGATCATCCTAGGTCAAACTTGGAAGCCACATGCAGAAAAGGAAGAGCCATAATATAGAAAGAGGTGGGACTCCTCGTTCTCTGCTTGAATGAGGTTTTCCTGACCAAGAAAATACACAGCAGATTAATATGCGTGCAAGAAATGTACAAATGTTATGTCCTTGATATTGCTAGAATTTGTTTCAGAAAATAGAATCATCATGCATCTCAAATATATTTATTAATTATATTCATAATTCAGCCATTTTTACAACTTCTCTGTTGTAAGAGATCATCCTGTTCTGACTGTTATGACTCAATATGATTACTCCAATTCTGCAGAAATACTTTTCTTGAAAACACATTTACATCCTTTCTCCTATTATAATTTTGTTTTGAAATGATTCTGTTAAAACTTGCCAGATAATGTCACACTCCTGCTCAAAATTATACAGTGAATTCTCTTCTCAAAATAAGCAACATAGATTTATATGAAATTTCTCTCCCTCACTACCACTGTGACCTTCTCTTCCACTGTTTTATTCCTCACACTCTGCTGAAATTCTGTGACCACTTCTAGATCTTCTGATTTACTCAATGTAGTCACTCATTTGTGTCTTTATTTCACTTAATCCTTCTGCTTGGAAGGCTTTTCCGCAAGATATATGAAAAGCTTTCTTATCCCATTCATTCAGCACCTACTCAAAGTTTGGAGGGTTAGAATATAACAATGCATTTATATCTCTTATTTTAGTAATTTCTATTTTGTGGCATATGAGCTGTTTTCACTTTTTATGGTTTTATAAACAATGCATGTCCGTGAGCATATGTGAATGCCTTTCAATATAGCATTTACCAAAGTTTACATGTATTGTCCTATAGTTTAATTGCAGAGTGATGAGATATGAGATGGTTATAATATGCCAGACAATCCAAAATGATAGTACCAATTCTTATTCTCAGCAGATGAGAATTCCAAAATTCAAACTATTTACAAAAACCTAGACTGATCCATTTTTATTTTTTTAACTTTTGCATTTTTTCTTATAATCTAATGAATGTGGTCTTAAGTATCAGTTCCCTGGTCATTAAAACATTTGGAAAAGTTTTTATACATTTATGGACCATTTATGTGATCTGTTTTGTCACGTCTGTTCCAATTTTTAGCTTATTTTATTCTTGTGGTATTCTATCTATTCTATCAACTGTATGAGTTTCTTTTGTTAGTAGTTATTTATGTGGTATAATAGTTGGACATATTTTCCCTCAAGTTGTAGTTGGTCTTTTAAATTTTGCTCTCTCTTTATGTAACACATGTTAAGATGTTAATAATCATAAATACTTAGTTTATCAATTATTGTATTTTTGTACTTTTCATTTTTTGTGTTCTAATGCATTCTTTTTCTTTTTGATCTGAAGGGCTTATTACATTTATTGGCATACAATTTTAAAGTATCATTTATCTTTAAAATATCTGCAGCAACTTTAAATGCGCCTTTTTTCCACTACTGATGTTTAAAAATATTTTCCATTATCTCTTAAATGTAAATCCCAAATCTATACAAAACCTTAAAGAAAACCTACAAAATGCCACTCTAGACATAGATTCTGGGAAAGATTTTGTGATGAAGATGCCAAAAGAAATTGCAAACATAAACAAAATTGGGACCTAATTAAACTAACGGACTTCTGCACAGCAAAAGAAACTATCAAGGGAGTAAAAATCCTACAAATTAGGGAAAATATTTGCAAACTATGCACCTGATAAAGTCTAATATCCACAAACTATAAGAAACATAAATTAACAAGCAAGAATTAAACATTAAAAGTATTAAAATGCCCATTAAACATAGAAAAGAACATGAACAGACACTTTTCAAAAGAAGACATACAAGTGGCCAACAAGCATATGAAAAATATTCTCAGTATCACTAATCATTACATAAATGCAAATCAATACCACAAGGTACCATCTCACACCAGTCAGAATGGTTGTTATTAAAAACTCAAAAAATAACAGATGCTGGCGTGGCTGTAGATAAAATGAAATGCTTATATGCTGTTGGTGGGAAGGTAAGTTAGTTCATTCACGGTGGAAAGCAGTTTGGAGATTTCTCAAAGAAATTAAAAACAGAACTACCACTTGACTCAGCAAGATAATTACTGGGTATATATCCAAAGTAATATAATTTGTTCTGCCACAAAGACACATGTGCACGTATATTTATTGCAGCGCCATTCACAATAACGAAGACCTGGAATCAATCTAGATGCCCATCAATGGTGGACTGGATAAAGAAACTGTGGCACATATACACCATGGAATGCTACAGAGCAATAAAAAGGAACAAAATCATGTTCTTTTCAGCAACATGGATGCAGTTGGAGGTCATTATCCAGAGCAAATTAATGCAGGAAGGGAAAACCAAATACCGTGTATTCTCCCTTATAAGTGGGGGCTAAACATTGAGTACACATGCACATTAAGAAGGTAACAGTAGACACTGGGTCATACATAAGTGTGGAGGGTGGGAGGAGGGTGAGGAATGAAAAACTACTATCAGGTACTGTGTTCATTAGCTGGATGATGGAATAATACGAACACCAAACCCCGTGACACACAATTTACCAATGTAACAAACCTGCACATGTAGCTCCTGAACCTAAAATAAAAGTTGGTAGGGGAAAGAAAAAGAACACTTTCCATTGTGTCTTGTCTGCACAGTTTCTCTTAAGAAGTCAGCCATCAGTGAAAACACATATTTCCTCTTAGCTATTTTTATGATTAAAAAAAAAAAGAAAAAAAAACTTTGAATTTCTTTTCTTTTTTTTTGAGACAGTCTCACTCTGTCACTCAGGCTGGAGTGCAGTGGCACAATCTCAACTCACTGCAGCCGCCGCCCCCCAGGTTCAAGCAATTCTCCTGCCTCAGCCTCCTGAGTAGCTGGGATTACAGGCATGCAACACCATGCCTGGTTAATTTTTGTATTTTTAGTAGAGATGGGGTTTCCTCATGTTGGCCAGGCTGGTCTCAAACTCGTGACTTCAGGTAATCCATCCTCCTAGGCCTCCCAAAGTGCTGGGATTACAGGCGTGAGCCACCACGCCCTGCCAAAACTTTGATTTTCATTAATTTTTTGTTTCTTTGACAGGGTCTCATTCTGCTGCTCAGGCTGGAGTGCAGTGGTGCAATCTTGGCTCACTGAAAACTCTTTGAGAAAATTTAAGTGTTTTTTTTTTAAATAATTCATTCTATAGTATGTTTACTGACCCTGAATCAATTGTTTTTCTCATCTATTACCTTTTTGAATGCTCTTTCATCATTATCTGTTTTTTTTCTATTATATTTTTTCTCTTGCTTCTTTAGGTTGGGAAATTTTTAGCTTGTTAATTTATATTTTTTATGTGCCCACTTACAGTTAATTCTATACACTAGCTAATTTCAGATATTGTATTTTTCCATTCTATAATATGGCTATGATTATTTTAAAGCTGTTAAATTTCTGGAAAAATTCTCCTTTCTGTTATCTATTTTAGCCACTAGTCATTATCTATATTTTCACCATATTTGGCACAGTTATAGTCAGTTTTTTCTTGCTATTCCAATTTCTTGACAATTTTCACAGCTCCTAGTATTATTTTTCTCAAAATTTTCTGTCATATTTTGGTCTATTTGAGTTTCTAGTAATTTTATGGAACTCTAAATTTTATACTGTAGAGAATTTAAATATTTTCTTTCACTAGAAAAGGCTATTTTTTTCCTCTGTCATGCAGATAGAGTGAGAGTATGATCATTTCTCTCCAAACAAGGATATAGTTGGATCAGTACTAGACTAAAATTTGAGGAATACTTGGTATACTCTGCTTCATTCCTATTCCTTAAGCATAGGCTCCTGGGCTTCTGATTGAGAGAGGTTATCTGATGTTTGCAAGCTCATCCCTGAAAGACTACAGAACATCATTGCTATCCTTTGATATTTTTCTAGTTTATATGTCTAATCTCTTAATCCAGTGCAGAATAAATATTGGCATATATCTGTAGGTGAAACCTCTGCTTTATTCCTTGAGCACAATGGAGGAAATTTTACTCCACCTTTAGAAAGGCTCTTTCTAGGTCTTTAGCCCCTGAGCAGTCCCAAGATTCAGAAAATATTTTCTGGTGATATCTAGGCATGTGGATGATGCTCCTCAAGTTGTAACATTTTGATTATTTAAAAAGCATCATTGCTTTTTGTTTTTTCCTTCCTCCAGCATAGTTTGTCTGCTGTGGTGAGCCCAATTCTATGGCCAATTCTAGGAGTGGAAAAGTCACCCAGCTTCATAAGGAAAACAAAAACAACATTGGTGAGCATCAGCTTAACTCTAACAGTTCTAACCTCTTAAGATATAAAATTCTAAAATCTATTAATATCTAGTGAAATCTCTAGAAATTCAGCTATATTAGATAGATAAACATTATTATTAGCTTCATATCAGTTTAGCTCAGGATTTTACACCAAATGAGGTGGCACTAATTTTGTTGAAAATACGTGTTTTTAGAGTTCACTTATTTCGATATTTGTGAATAAGTGGCTTTGGATCTGCTAGTATTCCACTAATTTTCTGATTAACAAAAAAATAGTAAAGTACTTTAATCTCACTCACCCCTTGTTAATGCATATAGTATTTTTTTGCTGTATGTTTTAATTTCAATTTATTTTTAATATCAAAATCATTAGTGTCATTTAAAAATGATTATGTCATCCTGTATATTTTTTTCTATTATTTATTCTTCAATCTGACCTTCCATATGAAATAATTTTATTTTTTAAATGTTATTATGTATTTATTTAATTAATTCATTTCTATTCAATGAGATTTTGCTAAGAGAAAATTATTCCTGTTTTCCTTTGGTAAAAATGTCTAGCTAATATTCTTAAGATATATTTGCACTGGGTACAGAATTCTAGCTAGACATTTATGTAATTTTATTACAGAAGAAAAAATTCCATTTTTCTAATTTTATTTTTGTTTTGAAATATTAGTATAATTTATCATTAAAGGTAAACTATTGTTTCCTTTTTCACACTTTTATATTCTTCTTTATATTCTTTCTAAAACTTAATATAGGCTTTAGGTTTTCTAAAATTTTACCTTACATGTTTTACTTTGATTACCCTGATCAGGATTTATAGGTATTCTTATGTATTTGAATTGAAATTTTTAAACATTCTTCATCATTTTTTTCTTCTCATGATGCCTCTGTCTCGTTTTCCCACTCTTTCGTAAGTCCAGGTAGACCTGTTATGATTTCTTACAATTTGTCATTCCTTATAAGATCACCTTCATATTTTTCATTTACTTGTCTCTTGAAAATAAGGTATATTGTATTCAATTTTATCTCTCATTTCTCTAAGTACCTCATTAATTTATCTATTTTGTTTTGAGTTTTTAATTTGTATTGTATCAAGTTAAAATACACATAGAGCAAACATACAAATCTGAAGTTTATAATTAAATGAGTTGAAGGAAATATGTTCACCTATGTATCCACAATCGTAATTAAGATACAGAAAATTTCTCTTACCTGAAAATACACTTATGTCCTTGTCAGTCATTTCCTACACCCTATAAACAAACACAATTTTGCATTTTTTTGACTATAGGCTGTCTTAGTACACTCAGGCTTATATAACAATATATCATAAACTGGATGGATTATAAACAACATGAATATATGTCTCACAATTCTTGAGGCTGGAAACTCTAAGATCAAGGCACTGACAAATTGGGTGATGATGAGGGCTCACTTCCTGGTTCACAGACAGCCATCTTTTCACTGCATCTTCACATGTCAGAAAGGGTGAGAGATCTCCCTGAGCTCTCTTCTTAAAAGGGCACTGATCACATTCATAAGGACTCTGCTGTCAGGCTAACTATCCCCCAAAGTCCCCTCTAGCTAACACAATCACCTTAAAGGTTAGGATTTCAAGGTATGAATTTTGGGGTGATACAAACATTCAGACCATAGTGATTAGTTTGATTTCTAAATTATATAGTAAGTTGCTTAATTTTAAATGTTTTTTTTAGTATACTTAATTAATAAATACAGGAAGAGTTAGAGAAATGCTCTTTGGCTAAAATCACTTTGTTATTTACCTCAACTATTGTATTTTTATTATAACATATTTCTCACGTGTAGTATCTCAATTGGCTTTCCTTTACAAATGCCTTTGTGCTTTACATTATTTATATATCTTGGAATGCTTTAAGTTATGATGACTTTCTACTTTTTTTTAAATTATACTTTAAGTTTTAGGATACATGTGCACAACATGCAGGTTTGTTACATATGTACACATGTGCCATGTTGGTGTGCTGCACCCATTAACTCATCATTTAACATTAGGTATATCTCCCAATGCTATCCCTCCCCCCTCCTCCCACCCCACAACAGGCCCTGGTGTGTGATGTTCCCCTTCCTGTGTCCATGAGTTCTCACTGTTCAATTCCCACCTATGAGTGAGAACATGCGGTGTTTGGTTTTTTGTCCTTGCGGTAGTTTGCTGAGAATGATGGTTTCCAGCTTCATCCATGCCCCTACAAAGGACATGAACTCATCATTTTTTATGGCTGCATAGTATTCCATGGTGTATACGTGCCACATTTTCTTAATCCAGGCTGTCATTGTTGGACATTTGGGTCGGTTCCAAGTCTTTACTATTGTGAATACTGCCACAATAAACCTACGTGTGCATGTGTCTTTATAGCAACATGATTTATAATCCTTTGGGTATATACCCAGTAATGGGATGGCTGGGTCAAATGGTATTTCTAGCTCTAGATCCCTGAGGAATTGCCACACTGATTTCCACAATGGTTGAACTAGTTTACAGTCCCACCAACAATGTAAAAGTGTTCCTGTTTCTCCACATCCTCTCCAGCACCTGTTGTCTCCTGACTTTTTAATGATCGCCATTCTAACTGGTGTGAGATGGTATCTCATTGTGGTTTTGATTTGCATTTCTCTGATGGCCAGTGATGATGAGCATTTTTTCATGTGTCTTTTGGCTACATAAATGTCTTCTTTGGAGAAGTGTCTGTTCATATCCTTTGCCCACTTTTTGAGGAGGCATCACACTACCTGACTTCAAACTATACTACAAGGCTACAGTAACCAAAACAGCAGGGTACTGGTACCAAAACAGAGATACAGACCAATGGAACAGAACAGAGCCCTCAGAAATAATGCTGCATATCTACAACTATCTGATCTTTGACAAACCTGACAAAAACAAGAAATGGGGAAAGGATTCCCTATTTAACAAATGGTGCTGGGAAAACTGGCTAGCCATATGTAAAAAGCTGAAACTGGATCCCTTCCTTACACCTTATACAAAAATTAATTCAAGATGGATTAAAGACTTAAATGCTAGACCTAAACCATAAAAACCCTAGAAGAAAACCTAGGCAATACCATTCAGGACATATGCATGGGCAAGGACTTCATGTCTAAAACACCAAAAGCAATGGCAACAAAAGCCAAAATTGACAAATGGGATCTAATTAAACTAAAGAGCTTCTGCACAGCAAAAGAAACTGCCATCAGAGTGAACAGGCAACCTACAGAATGGGAGAAAGTTTTTGCAATCTACTCATCTGACAAAGGGCTAATATCCACAATCTACAATTAACTCAAACAAATTTACAAGAAAAAAAAAATTTACAAGAAAAGACTTTTTATCTTTATTGTCTGGCTTGTTAATTTTATCTATATCTTACAAATAGCATACTTACATGTCTGGTAATGTTCCTCAAAGAAGTCATTTTACCGTGGAGTTATTAACTGGTAATATGCAGAGCCTTTGTGACCCACCCAACCACCAGCCTGGTGCCAATTGTATTAACTAGTAAGAGAACATCACAAGCAATATTTTAACTATTGTTTCAGGTCCTTGCCCCTATTTTGATTTTGCAGACTTAGATTATGAAGAAGAAGCCAGCAGTCCATTTTACTTTGCCATATTGTAAGAAAATATATAAATCATATTTATGGAGCAAATTGTATGCTACATACTGTGGTAAATAATAAGTCAGATATGATTCCTATAAATCTGTTGTATTTCCAACTCCTGATGAAACAGTAGGTGACTATGATAACTAGTAAAGAAAGGAGAATAAATTTCATCTTCAAAATTTCTGTAGGGTATATAATTCCTTAAGTAAGTATGACAACAAATTATAAAAATTTCTAATTCTTCAATAACCTCTACTACAGAAAGGGATCTTTTCAATCTAAACTAAGAATATATGATATCCATTTCACTACTTCAGTAGTGAAATTATTTACTACAGAATGAGTAATTACGGTTACTAATTTGAAATAATATGTGTTATCAGGGTTTCTATTTCTACATGGAGCTTATTTATTTTTTAGAGACAGGGTTTCACTATTTGCCCAGGCTGGCCTAAAACTCCTGAGCTCAAGTTACCCTCCCATCTCAGCCTCTCCAGTACCTGAGATTACAGACATGCATCACTGTGCTAGCTGTGTGAACTTTTAAAGTATCTTTAGATCAATTATATTATATTTAGTAACACTAGTGAATTATATGTGGCAAAACACTTGATTTGAAATAGTTGTTATTTTTACTAATAAATATAAAAAAACTTGCTATACTACAAATGTGGAAAAAAAGTCAATAAATGGCACCATAACATTAGGACAGATACATATCTCTATTTTCTGTGTTTCAAAATACATTTTTTAACTATGTTCCTTACTAGTTTAGAGTTACTGAAAATTCAAATCTGGCCTCCAAAAATCCTAACGGTTACTTATATGTGTAAGTTTCATAGCACCGTCCAGTTTATTTCATGGTTTGCATTGTTCCAAATTTAGATATAATTTCTCTATTATTTTTATATGAAATTGGAAGTATTCAAGCAGTAACACACTTTATAAGGAAGTATCCCTGAGATAATTTCACTGATTGTGTTTTGTTTTAATAAGATGAGATATACTAAGATTTCAGTTCCATATTATTGTCTTGATGTAGAAACTGTCCTTATTCAATGATGCAGAAAACATTTAGTTTCCTCTTAAATTCACAGATTCCTATTGAGATACAAATGAATTGGATCTGGCCTTAGAGTTTTAATATTCATATTTTAATTTTTTATGAATGTGCTTTTCCCCTATTAATCTCTTCTTGTTTTTCAGCACACACTTTCATTAATACTAAGTAACAACTTTTGTCTTAATAGCATCCATACTTGCTAATGGCAGATAGATTAGCATAGAAAATCACTAATAAAATAACTTAATAAAAGAGTTCTCAAAGTATATGACTTAGAAACTCACTAAAAAGTGTTTAAAAAGTGAGATGCCCTTAGCTGGCCAGGGCAGTTGGGGTCGGGGGGTGCAGAAATGTAGAAAACTCTGTGTTAAAGTTAAGTAGATTTTTCTCCACAAGAAAGACAAAATAACCTAACTTGCTAACGGGTATTGAAAATATACAGTTGAAAACACAGTATTTCACATTTTCTAAACAAATTTGCAATACCTCATATTACTAACTCCAGTTCCTGTTTTGAAGAATGCTAATATAATGGCAAAAAAAATCAGAAAAGTGTGGTTTTTCACTAAAAATAGGGAAAATTAGTAAAGGCACTTAAATATACTGACATATTGTAATACAAATATCAAACACTTTCTATTAAGTGATACGGACAGCATATAGGAGGACATAATTCTAACATCCCTTGTATCATTAATTAAGAAAGGAATCTTGGACAGGACTTAAAAGAGATGAACCCTCAGAAATATAATAAATGTAATAATTGTACTAGATTAATTTTTTCCTAGTCTTCTTTTTGTATGTGTGTTTAAGAACTCTATAGAAATAGTGTTAAAATAAAGATCCCTCAAGGGCTATCTTTTCACATCTTAGTTAAGAATATCTGGGTAAGCTTCCAGCAACTGTACTTTTAAGTTATTAGGTATCTGGGGATTCTCGTGCCCAACAATGTTTGAAAATCAATTGTCTAAAAAATCAAGAGTAGAATAACTATAGCCTGCAGGCCAAATCTAGCCTACAGCCTGTTTGAATATGTTTACCAAGCAAAGAATGATTTTTACACTGTTTTGATATGTAAAAAATAAAAGAGAAGAGAAAAATATGTAATAGACACCATATGTAGCCCACACAGCCTAAAATATCTACTTTATGGTCATTTATTTTAAAGGGTTGGTGATCTCTGGCTTAGACACGATTTTTAGTAACAGTTTCACTGAAATATAATTTTTACTATACAATTTACTAGTTTAAATGTATATTCTGGTGGTGTTTAGTATATCACCCAAATGTGCAATCATCAATATCAGATTTTAGAATATGTTCTTAACACTAAAAAATACAAACCCATACTTATGAGGAGTCACTCTTGATCTCTCCCCTTCTCTTGACCCAGACCCTGGAAACCACTAATCAACTTTCTGTTCCTATAGAATTACCTAGTATGAACATTTTATATAAATAGAATGATGCAATATGTAAACTTACGTGACTGGCTTCTTTCACTTGGCATGATGTTTTCAAGGTTCTTTCATGGTGTAGAATGTATTTCATTCCTTTTTTGCTGGATGATTTTCTATTGCATGAGTATGATACCTCTTGTCTCTCCAGTAATTACTTCAGGGACATTTGTTTTTGTTCAAGTTTCTGGCTATTATGAATAGTATAGCTATAAACATTCATGTATTAATTTGTGTTTGGGCATATGTTTATTTTGGGATATATATTCAAATCCCATTGCCTATTCAAGTCTTTTGCATATTCTTAAACTACATTTAAATTTTTTTTGCATTGTTCTTTATATATTACTTGTATATTCTGGATTCAAGTCTCCTATCAAATATATCATTTGCAAATATTTTCTTGCACTGTATGGTCTGCTTCTTTTCACTTTATTGATGTTCTCTGCAACATAAAACTTTTAATTTTAATTGATTTTTTTGTCAGTTGTGTTTGTTTAATTTTCGGTGACAAAGTTTTACTCTGATATTTTCTTCTAAGAGTTTCATAGTTTTAGCTCTTATATTTAGGTCTATGATTCATTTGGAATTAATTTTTGTTTACAGTATGAAGTAAGGATCTCGCGTCATTCTTTTGCTGAGGATATCCAGTTTTTCTGGTACCATTTGCAGTCTAGAGCATTTTTTGCTACCAACTGATGCTTTTATGTGACATATATTTATGTTACACATGAAAAACTTTGCATATTAACATATCTTCTTATCTGACATAAGTTACAGTCTTTCATCTAGGTATGTTAGTGTATTTCATAATAATTGGGGCAGAAATATCATATTGTTAAGCTACAATTATAATGCAAAATCTAATGTTTCCCATAACAAACGAGTTTGAATGTTTCTCTGCTGTGTCTAGTCTAAACAAAAACAAACATGTCTAATATAGAACACATCAAAGTTACTGCATTTATATATGCCAACGTTATATGGGACAGTAGGAAAGACAACATGTGTGGCACCTGTTGTGCATGTATTAAGCACAAACTTCAACTTTTCTCAGTTTAAATCATATAATTTTAAAGCAAATAAAAAGGTGGACATATTATCCTGGAGGAAAAGAAATAGTACTTGATGTGAGCTATTTTATTGTTGCCATGTTCTTATTTTTTTCTTTTGACTCCTACCAAGTATTTTGATATGTTTCTACTGTAGATCACTTTTATCTGTTTGAAATGTCCTGTTTCTGCTGTGGTTCATTAGTGAGTTTATATTCTACACTAACTTATACTTATTGTCTTGTCCTAGATTAATTCAATAGAGTTTGAGTTTATTATGGAATACAACCACATCATAGCACCAAGCTTTGTGGGCTGGATTGTAGCTGATACAAAAGGAATGTAAGAGTATTTTATTTGATGTTTAGTAGCATGTCTTATATTATTTTTCTACATGTTGGGGGTTTTCATGGTTTGTTCCAAATTTATAAAAGGATTTCTAAAACCCCATTGTCTGAAGTTGTTAGTTTCTGAAAGAAAATATGTAAAGTATTTCACTGAATATGTCAATTTGCTACAATTTTTATACTAAAATCACTCTCATTTATGTGTTAAAAATTATTACAACTTAGCAATTCCATTTTTATATGCCATGACAACAAGGGTTAAATAAATCTAATATTTCTCAAAACAACCTAATGAGGTATTAAATGGACTTATTATAGTGAGCAAAAATGTAATATGTCAAAGGTCGCAGAGTAAAAAGGTAAATGTAGTTGTGAACGAAAACTGTCAATTTCCAAAGTCTCAGCTGCTGCACCAGAAAATGATGGTGAAAGTAAAATCCAACTTTATTTAAACAGAGAGAACGAATTTGTTTTGCAGGCAATCCAGCAAGCCAGCGAGGGTTTTAAAAGCCTTTTTTTCTGTTTTAGTTTCCAATCTCTAATAAAATACACATTTATACTTTAACTTAATTATAAGCTTCAATGTTATTGGAGCATGATTTCTCCATGATCACTGTAAGTATGTTTAAGTGATAGAATATAATTAATGCCAGAATTTGTTATCACTTGAGGTACGCACCAGATAAAAGCTGTAAGAGAGGAACAGAGCCAGAACCTGAGTTCAGAAACAATGTCTTGGGAATTATTACTTAGGTTTTCATACATACCAAAGCAGCTACAAGAAACATAAAAGAACTGAGGAACAGGGCCCCTCTATCGTTGATGTCTGGTCAAATATTATTAGTGTAATTTGAAATTCTAAAATTATACAATGGATAGAAGGAGAGGAAAATTAATGAAAGGCCATTTAAAAACAAAAAATTAAAATAAATGATGAAACTAAAGATAAATTCACTTCTCATGCTTTGCCTTGTGTCACTCAAAGCAATTGCAAAACATTTGAATAGAATGAATATCACTCCTGAAAATTTTCAAGTACCGCAAAAAGATAATATTCTTTCTGAAACCCATTTTAAAGTCATTACTCTTAGCACAGGTTGCTGTGCTGTATTTTATTCCTGTTTCTATTCATCAGCTATAGAAATGCTGAGGTAGATTTATATAGATAGAGTCATATACTTTGAGACCTTAAGATCTCGCAATTCTGCTATTGATACTTAATTAATTTCTTCCATGGTTTTGTTGCTCAAAATCTGCTATGCACATTTTATCTGTACTAGGGCAGTGACATCATTTCTATTACAGATACTTAAAAGGAATAACTTAGGAAGGGATTTCTGTATACTCACTGTCATTATCTCAATTGCTAAATCTGTCTCTCATAGGGATTTTGAAATGTTTCAAATGATTTGCTTTAGAAAATTGAGGCACTTAAATGAAAAAAAAGTACACTATTTTAAAAGTATTCTACAATCTATGATTAATGAGGTAAAAACTGACTTCATCTGACACAAAATCAAGGCATGATATCAATCCCAAACGTGAGATCATCTATGGGTATAATTTGTGTCCTTTTTGTGATAATGACATGAGATGTGCATGTGTGTGTGAGAGAGAGAGAACAAAAAGAGAAAATCACTTTGAAAATTTTGTTCGCGTAACTTTTTAGAGCTCAATATTTCATTTATTCCTAAACATTAGTTTGGTTCTATTCAAAGTATAAAATATCACATGCTTTGAAACACAAAATGTAAACTAACTTGGAATCATAGACAATAATCACTCTGATTGATCAAATCCATTTTCAGAATCAGCAAATGGCAAGAATAAATGTCATCTTTCCCAAGAAAAAAACTTCTACTCTTCTGTATTTATCTTTTTCTCAGATCAGCTATACATGCCAAATAGATATTTATCTGTATCAAGATGATAAAAATAGCAGAATTATCACTTCTGCTTTTCTTCAGTGATTAACTAAAGGAGCTATTGATTATGCCATTCCCATTCAGGCATCATTAAGAGGTCTCCTTTGCCTATGCTATTCAATGTTTGATCTAGTCAAATAATTTCAATATTTTCTATTAAAGTTTCCTTCTGAATAATGGCATTAAAATTGAGGAAATTATTTCATAGAGATTTATAAAATGAGTCTAAGCCTTTTAAATTAAATTTCAAGAAAATAAAACAATTAAAATGTGCTTCATTTGCACAAGTCTCAGCACGTTGAAAAATAAAATTCATAATAATATACAAATTTGGATGCCTTACTTTACTTTCACAAAATAAAATCAGTGTTTCCAATATTTTAAAATTAATTTAGAGAGTAGTAATTTGTGGACATAAAACTCCTAATGTAGAATTAATTCGGGTCCCTCCACATGACCTTCAGAAAAATGTGTCCCATTCATAAAGGCTGAGACACAATGCTATGGCTTGAATGTTTCCCCTCCAAAATTCAGGTGTTGCCATTGTGACGGTATTAAGAAGTGAGACCTTGAAGACGTGAGGAAGCCATGAGGGGTCCTCCCTCATGAATGGGATTAGGCATCCTTAAAAAGGTACTTGACTGAGGGAGTTGGTCTTTCTCTCTCCCACCTACTGCCAGGTGAGGATACAGTAAGAAGGCCCACACCAGATGCAGGCACCTTGATCTTAGATTTCCAGATCCATGTGTGAATGGCATGTTGGGAGTTTAATAAAAATCCCTATCACTTCAGTGTTGGTGTTTATCGAAAAGAAAATATTTAAAATTTGGAACATGCCAGAGTGTGAGGGACATTTAAAAACTGTAAGCTGTATTTGCATTTAAGGACATAAATATTCTGAAACCACAACAGGTCTCTCAACAACGTTTTATGATTAAAACCATGATTTGAGAACATATCCAGCTATTTTAAGAGAAAATAACTGGAAATAAATAATGCCTGGAAACAGAAGAGACCAACCATACTATTGCATAAGATTCTTGGAGCTACCATGGTGTTAAAAAAAAAATGTGATACACTTGAAAGATACCTTCAGGGACAGTGATTTTTAGCCAGGTACTGTGGATTTTGCTTGTAATCTCAGCTACTCCAGAGGTAGGAGCAGGCTCTTGAGCCTGGGAGTTTGAGACCAGCCTGGGAAACACATTGAGATCCCCATCTAAAGTAGTGATAATCATAATAATCATAAAATAATAATAATTTTTGTGGTAATAAAGATAGAAACTGAAAGAGAAATGGCAGCAAGTACTTCTTTAATATGTGTTTTAATATTATAGCACGTGATAATATCAGGTATGCATAACGTTCAGCTTAAAACAATAGAAATTAAACAATTAAAATGTCCCATTTGTAGTTAAAGAGTGAACTGTACTTCAGGTAATAAAGCACAAATGAGGTAGATAATTTAGGAGTAATTCTCAATAAAAATAAACATCCAAACAAATATAAATAAGACTATTTGGAAATTAGAATTCACAGAATGCAGTAGAAGAAAAAGAAAGAGGCAGTCATTTTGGAAAAAAGATAAGAGAAATGGTTGTCATGAATGTGGCTGTCAAACATCAATGAAATCAAAACAAAATTGTTACCAGCAATATCGAATGCTTCAGAGTAAACCTAGAATGAGAACCAATAAAATTGGAAAACACACTGTTCAAGTAGAATGAGCCAAAAATTTAGGGGTGAAGCCAGGAGAAAGTGGAGTCATGGAATTTCTTACATGAGATATTTTCAAGACGACAACACTGATCAGAAAAACTCAAGCTTAGTTAGATTAAAGGTGGTTTGGGATCATAAAAAAGTAGGTAACAATCAGATCAGCAATCAAAATAATTATTTTCAGAATCACCAACTGATCACTAACCACATACATAATACTGTTCTTATGATATGACATCTCTTCCCTTGCTTGGGAATCTTCATGTGGATTAAAAGGAGCTAGGGCTCATGTGGAAGAGATTGGCTTCAGGTTCTGAAAACAAAAATTCTCAACACTTGCAGTCAGTCACTGAGGATGGACAGTCATTTTTAAGGGGAGAAATTTCCTTATTTGGAATTGTTTACTCTTTTCTAAGTAGGTAAATTTCCCTGGCTTTGATTTTTTTTCAAGTACATTATTACTCTGTAAACTACTCAAATACCATTTTCAGAAGTCCAACATTTTCAAATCAAGAAAAAATTATCTACTGAATTTGGTTTTGGTAATAAGTAAATGAGTGCATTACTTTTAAAAATATGTGAATAATAATACATATTCATTTTAAAAACTCATGAAAATGAAAGAAAAAAAATCAGCACAATTGATCATTTTCTGAATTGAAACACACCCTTTAGGCCAATCTTTCTCGCTCTCTCATGTTGGCTCTTCCTCACATCCTGACCTCATAACACCCAACTGCTCTAAGGGACAGCCCACCAACCTCTCCCGTTTCTATGTATTTTCACTCTATTGATGTTTTATCACATTTAGTGACTTTATGTATTCTGCCTACATTGGTGATTCTCAAGTTTTCTCTACTGCTCTGACATCTCCATTGTATACCACTAATATATCTCATTGTGTATTCAATATCCATTTTAATAAATAATAGCTAACTCAGCATGTCCAAAAGTCAGCTCCTAATCCTTCTCCCAACAAATTCTTCTCTTACCATAGTGCTCCCTACCTCAGTTAATCAAAAGCCAGTTTTGCCAGGGTCTTAGACCAGACATATTAGAGTCATCATTGACTCCATTCTCTCCCACCGCATATGCCATCTCTCCATAAATACTAGGGATATTTTTACAGAATCTCCCCACCTTTCGCCTCTTCAACTGCCTCCAGGCTGCTGCTAGCTCCCGTTATCTCTTTCCTATATCACACAATTACCTTACAGCTGATCTCTCCTTTTTTCTTTTTCTCCTTCAATTATTCTGACCCCAGCATCCACAGTGAGCCCTTAAAGTGGAAATCATTCTTTTTCTTTTAACCCTCTGCCACTATCAAACTCACAGTCAAAACCAAAGTGTTTAAACTGATTTGCCTCCTCTCCATTCCTGGAACTCATACACCACTACTCTTTCTATCACTCATGTTATTTTAGTCACATTGGCCTTGGAATAGATTCTTGAATATGCCAGCTGCTTCCTATATCAAGGCTTTCACCAGCTGCAAATTTTCTGGGAACCCTCCTCAAAATATTCATGTAGGCTTCCCCCTAACTCCTGCACCATTCTTTGCTCTAATTGAACTCTGTACTTGACCGCTCCCCATACTCATTACTCTCTATACCTTTTTTTTTCCTGCTTTCTTTTTTCTCCATAGTGCTTACTCACATCTATCTGTGTTTTATTTATTTGCTTTCTTTTAGTAGGTGGTATGGTTTTCTCTCTTCCATTAGAATGTAAGGTCTATAGGGTGTACTAGTGTTGTGTCACTGCTATAACAAATTACCACAAAATTATCAACTTAAAACACCACACATTTATTATGCCCGTTTTTGCAGGTCAGAAGTCCAGGGGTAGCATAGATCTGCTGGGTCTTCTTCTTAGGGTCTAATAAGGTGGAAATCAAGGTGCCAGCAAGGTTGCCGTTCTTTCTGGAGACTCTAGATATGAACCTGCTTTCAGACACATTCAAGCTGTGGGAAGATTTCAGTTGCATGCAGTTGTCAGACCAAGGGTTCTTTTCCTTTAATTTCCTGAATCACAACCACTTTCATCTTCAATGCCAGCTTGGTGGCTTGAGTTTTTCTTATGTTTTAAATCTTTCAGACCTCTTCTTCTGCCTCATGTCTACCACTTCCAGCTGGAGGATATTCTCTTCTTTTGAGTTCATGTTTGGGCCCACCCCAGTAGTCCACAATTGTGTCTCTATTTTAAGTTCTACAACCCTCATTATATCTCTGAAGTCCATTTTGCCATGTAATATAACATATTCTGAATCTCCAGGGATTACAATTTAGACATGGTTCCTTTTGGGTGTGTGTGTGGTGCGGGGGGTACGTTATCCTGCCTACCACTAAGGTTATGAATTTGTGAGCATGTGCATATATATTTTTTCACAATCCCTGGCTCAGATTCAGCGCACATTAATATGTGCTTTATACATTTTAAATAGCCAACTTTTAATGAATCCTCAGTTTAACATGGAAATAGCAATGTAATATATTCTAGTAGTGTTTAAAATAATGTTGCCAATTAAAGAGCTATATTGTTTCTAACATATGCCCAAATATCTTAGATTCCTTTTAGTCCTATTATTTGTCTTAGAAGCTTCAAGAAATATAACCAAATTTAATACTTGGCATTGTTACTACAAAATGTATAATCTACTTAATGGCATAAAGGAAGGTCAGAAATCACTATGAAATAATAAGTAATATGATATGTCATGAAAATATTTACGCCTATTGAAAATTATGAAAGTATATAGTGACAATGGTAGAAAGAATCAGAAAAATTTTTGAAAAGAAATGGGACTTGAAGAATTCAAATAATTTCAATTATATGTTATGCCTGTGGAAGAAACCATAAACAAAATATGACAAAGGTATAGATGTAAGAAAGCATAGGGCCTATTTAAATGAGAACAAACAGAGTATGTAGATTTTCCTGGAAATAAATGTTATAAAGGGGGACAGAAAGAAATAAGCCAGGACACAATGGCATTAATAACTTCAATTCATTAAGCATAATGAAGAACCATGGACACAAAGTTCCAGTGGGTGCACCCAGAAAATAAACAAATACAAAAATATATAACCTATCAGTTGGTGGCAAACATTGTAGAAAACTAAAGCCTGGAAGGAAAGATTGAGTATGTAAGGAAGGTATATTTCAGATAACATATTTTAAGGACATATCTGAAAAAAATGTGAAAGATGGATCTATGCTGATCTCTGAGGGAATAATCTTCTAAGAGAAGAAAGAGAATACGCAATGATCTGCTGTACGATGGGCCAAGAGCAAGTTTAATTTATTTTAGAAACAGAAAGAAGGCCCCTATATCAGTATCAGAAAGAGTATGTGTGGGGAAGAAGAGTGGTAGCCCATGTAGTTATAAAGGGATTTACAGCCTCACTGGAGAGGGCCTTGACTGAAAGAGTGAAGAATTCTGACTAGATTCAATGGATTGACGCTGAAAACCTCCAGAGTTTCATGGAAATAATTTGGAGTTTCTTTGTTTTGTCTTTTTAAAAGATGGCCCTGGAAATAATACATAGTGTGAAGCCGAACTGGAGGAGATTAAGGGTGAAAGACTTGTTACAGGGCTATTGCAATAATCTGGTGGGGAAGCAGAATATTTGTACTTGGAGATGTGGTGATTGTGTTGAAGCCAAACAGGGCATGAGATGCTGTAAAAGAACAATGGAGGGGACACAGTGGAGGAAAAAAAGGAATAGAATTTGATATAGAATTGCCAAACTTAAGTAAATGAAAGTTAGGAAGGAAAAATCATTCGGGGGGGATAAAATATATTTCAATTAAAAATTATTTTATGTGTCACTGTTTGGATGTTGTATACAACTGCACTTATAGGATGCCTCAGATTCTCCAGGTCTTGCCTGTATCTAGAGTTTTCTTGACTTGATTCACCCAGCAGCAGCTACAACAACCAACTCACTGTGCTTCTGATGTTTTGGCACCTGCAAAGTCCTACCAACCGAGGCTGTTGAATCACATCTTGAGCTCCTCCTCCTCAAGAAAACTCCATTTTGACATAAGAATTTTATTTGTCTCCTACTCTCTGGTTAAGTGAATTAAGAAGCAAATGAACTAATCACTACCATAATTTCATGTCACAAATGATTTAAAGAGTTTATGTAGAAAGAATAAAAATGAATGCATGAAGAGCAAAACAAGGCACAAAGCACAAATTGGAATAGGAGTTACACACCTGAAGAGACAGAGAGGGAGACAAAGACACCATGGCTGAGTCACATGTTTGAATCTTAGCTTACTGGCAACCTAAATAAAAAGGTTAACAAAAGCAGTAATAAAATAAATAATGTCCTTGCTTATAGAGTAAGAACATTGTATTCCTCTGGGGGACACTAAGCTTTCCTGGAATAACTTCTGATTTGTTTTTCTTTTGTGCACATTACATCAGCGACAATCTATGACATAAAACACAATGGCCTCAACCGTATTTCCTCAACAAATGTAATTGTGGGTTTTAAAACCTGATTTTGACAGGTCCTTTGAAGAAAGATGAGACTATGACACTGAAGTGAAACTCAGATAAATTTGGGGAATGGATGACAAGGAATGCAAGAAAATAATCCACACTTTTTTCTAGTAGAAATTTCAAATAAAATTACAAATAGCAAGCAAGTTTACAGCTTTCCAATGCTTAGCTTATTCTTCTCTATCTCTAGTGGAATAGATGTACAATTATGGAATCATATGTCTTTGCTATTGGTGGTTTGGACATGAAGCTTTTGGTCTATTTTTTTTTTCTTTTGGGGGATTGGTGAGGACACCAGGGAACTCACAAATCTTTGACAACCATTATATTCCTTAATATGCAGGGCAACACTTCTCAGTCACTACTGCCTCCACACTGGTGAATTTGTCCTGACCCAACATTGACAGGCCTCCTTGTTCTAAAACACTTTAAAATCTATTCCTAGAAATATTATCTATAGATATAATAACTATGTATAGAAAAAATATATGTAAAGACATATAGATATAAGAACTAATATCTAAGATTACAAACTCACTTATCGATGGCTACAATTATTCTTTTTTCCTGCTCTGCAATTTTTTTCTTTTGGATTCACTTTTGCTGACATACAACACTCGGTAGTTCTTCCACTGAAGGCTGTGGATAGTAACATTTCATTCTGTTTGTATGTTAAGGTTGATTATAAGTAATATACTTTTTATCATTCTCATGTTTTTAATGCTTTCTTGTTATTAATATAAGTTAGTATTATGACCACACATCTAGAACTGAATGTAACATATTTTATTTATTTTTAACTTAATTAATAGTAGTATTATTTTAGAGACAAGCTTTCGCTTTGTCACTCAGCCAGGAGTGCAGTGGCATTATCACAGTCCACTGCAGCCTCAAACTCCTAGGCTCAAATGATTCTCTCACTTCAGCATCCTGAGTAGCTGGGATTACAGGGGTGTGCCACCCTGCCTGGCTAATTTTTTTGTAGCGATGAGGTCTCACTATGTTGCCCAGTCTGGTCTTTAACTCCTGGCTTCAAGCAATCCTCCTGCCTCAGCCTCCCAAAGTTGTGGGATTATAGGCTTAAGCCACCGTGCCTGTTCTGAATTTATAATCTTAATTTGAGAATGCGTGTCTTTTCTGGGACCCCTTTTTCAGACCAGTTTTAATTTTTATTTACTAGCAAATCAAATCAGAATGGTCTCTGAACCATATATCCAGCAAGTTAGTAGTTAAGCTCCCAATCTTTCTTATTTCAGAAGAAGTTAAATTTTGATTTTCCATTCAGATATATTTTCTTTTTTGTCTATCATTACAATGTATTTCGAGATGGGGGTGAGGTTGAAGGCATTAACTCAAAAAATTCATTTTGAATGATAAATGCATTAGTAATATGGCTAATTTTCTTTTAAATGCACAAAAGTGATTTTGAGTAAAAGAGCTCAATATTTACTTTTGGAAATGTTTCATCATTTTTTTCAATATTAACAATGATATTTTAAATGGTTAAAAATAAACATATTTTAAGGTAAAAATTATGAATGCAAATACGTTGGGGAAACATAGTTCATCAGGGGAAAGGATTTGCCATCATGGAGTTCCACTCAGTATTAATGCCAAGGCTGTCCCTTCTCCACTGCTTTTGATCTTCTGTGTATCAGGTAGCTAAGCATTTAATTTGGATTAAATTAAGTGTAAAGATTTGAGTGACTAGGTTATTAAAAATACATGTCTAGTTACAGCATTTCAGATGGGTTTCAGTCAATTTCTGGGGCACTGACAATCATTATTCTGTTAAAAAATTTAGAATCAAATTATAGAAAGCCATTGATGGAAGACACGCAGCCCGCAGCGAACGTGGCTTGTAATGATAGGTCATTATTACACTTGGGGGCACTGGTCAGACAAAGTGTTTATAATGTTTCTAGGTGTAGTTTTCTTGTCTCTGGCTTCAAATTCTAAAGCAGACCGACACCTAAAGAGTCCATCATTTCTTTCCCTGAAACCAGAAAGTCTAGTTCATTTTATATTTTATTTACAATTCTACTTTTGTAACATTAAACTGAATGCTTGTTTCTTTCAGTTTGTCCCTTTTAATTCTCAGCAGTTTCTCTTGCAAGTCAAAACCTAAATGGCAGTTTTTATTTCTCCTTTAGGTTCCAGATTTAATGATCCTTCTCCAGGTAATGTAAGCATCACTGACTGATTTGCTCTAACTCCAGGGTTCATATATTTCCCATCATGCCATGCTCCCTTCTTCTTGTCTAGCCCTGTATTGAATCAGGAAAAGGTTACCTACAAGCTACATGGTTTGGAAAATAAGAAAGTTTAATATTTCAAGTTACTGTCTCTCTTCACAATTAATTTGAATATATATAAAAACGTACTCATAACATGCAGTCTCTAAATGATATAGAAATATATGGACAATCGTGTTTTTATATACTCTCATTCTTCAAGCAAGATGAAACTTTCATTGGTTCCTTTTAGACTGAAATTCTGGAAATAGCATAAGTATGCATTTTAGGAACAATGAAGCAAATTTCAAAAATCAAAGGAAGAGTGCTCTTACATAATCATTTAACTCATCATTCTGGTGAGTAGGACTACAACTAAAACACAGATATGAAACATTTTTTTTCTTTAAAATTAGATCAAATGCATCAGCATTTTTGCAGATTCAGCACAGATGTTAGCATTTCCCAGACTTAGCTTATGAGACACATACAGCTATTTTACACTCTGGAGGGTTTCCAATATCACTACTTACCTAAATGACATTTGAGGTGGTGGCACTTAATGAGGTACACGTAATATAGTACTTAACTCATGACATCTACCAGGCAGAAAATACTTTATTAGCTGATCCTGTTCTATGAATATAAATTGATTTTTTCCTCATGGTTAGGAAAATTGGCTCTTCAGCTACACTTCAGGATAGAGTTAACTGGGTCCATCTAGCAAATTAGAGTAGGTTTCCTTGCATAAATGATGGCATAAATGGGAAAGGGTACTTAAGTCTAGTGATCTTTGTCCCTAGGCATCATGTTTATCGATTGCCCTACATTCAGGTCAGGAAGAAAGGTCTTACTTTACAGTTTGTAGAGACCCTGGAGTTTAATCACTATGCTACAAAGCATTAGGTAATTCTATTTTGTTCAATAAATGAATTCTTTAAATGTCAGGGTTTTAGCAGACTAGGACCTTGAAAACGTCTATTTTCTTTCATGTTCCTTGTTTCTGAATCACACTGTCTTTGATTCAGAAATACAAATACGTTTTAGTTATTGTTACAGTAACTGATATTGTTGAGTATATGGCGGAGGCCTAGGGCTATGTCATTGAAAATGAAGTAGGTCAAAGAAGCATGGGGCTGCTCCTATTTTTTAAAATTAAAAAAAAAGCTTCCAAAAAAGGAAGATAGATAGAAGTAGAGGTAAAGAGACAGACATTGAGAGAGACAGAAAAAAGAGACAAAGGAGGAGGGTAGAGATGAGAAGGGAAAAGAGAGAAAGAAGTATTGAATACAAGTAGTAAAAATTTTGTAATTCAAGCTTAATAATAACGGGTCTTCAAAAAAGGGGAATTTTCATCTAGGTATAGTAAAGAGGAAATGCTAATAGAGGAAATATGACTTGAGTCCAGTTTTAGGGATATATAGAATTGACTTAATTGGAGAGCAAAGATAAAGTGCCTCCAATTTGGTAAAGAGAATAAGTAAACTTGCTGAGGTAGAAAAAAAATTAATTTGTAAGTAACAGAAATGAAAGCTACTTGAATGAATGATGTGGAAGCCAGTATGAGACACAGCACTACTAGGAAATACTTTTTAAAATTATTTTAAATTCGTTAGAGACAGGGGTCACTATGTTTGCCCAGGCTGGACTTGAACTCCTGGGCTCAAGTGATTCTTCTGCCTCAATCTTCCAAGTAGCTGGGACTCTAGGCATCCTACTGCAGCCAGCTCAGATGTGCTATTTGTCAACTATGTTATATATTTTTTACTTTCATATTTACTTTTAATTTAATATTTGAAGCTTTACAAAGAAAATGTAAACTTTTGTAATCAGTATAGTGAAGAAAATCTAGATATCATATGGAATAAATTGAAGATAAGGCAATTTTTGTGAAAGTTAAAATTATATTTATTCCCTTTTTCTGTGAAATAATTTTTAGTTACAATACTGATAGTTTTTCTGGAAATATAAGATTAAGAAGAAATACAAAACTTGGTATTAACATGTGAAGGACTGTAATGAAAAAAATTAGGTTGTTATGGATGATGCCAAAGGGAAAAATCAAAACAACTGGATAGGAATTACACGTAATTTGGTTTCCGGTAAAAATAATAAATAACATAGAGTGAAACATTAGAAACGGCATTATAATAAGGACATAGTATCCCATTACTGAATATATTCAAATACAATATGCATGCTCCTTAGACAATGGGTGCTGTAGATGGTATCATACGTTATTTTGTATAACATCTAGGGTTGTTACTCTAAAAATGTACTATCATGTAAATAAATACACTAGGCCAGGTAAATTCAAATTATAGAAGTCTTGGGAATAGATCTGGTGTGGTGGCTCATGCCTGTAATTCCAGAACTTTGGGAGGCCGAGGCAGGCAGATCACTTGAGGCCAGGAGTTTGAGACCAGCCTGGCCAAAAAGGTGAAATTTCATGTCTACTAAAAATACAAAAATTAGCTGGGAATGGTGGTGCATGCCCGTAGTCCTAGTTACTTGGGAGGCTGAGGGAGGAAAATCGCTTGAATCTGAGAGGCGGAGCTTGCAATGAGCCAAGATCGTGCCACTGCACTCCAGCCTGGGCAACAGAGCCAGATTCTGTTTCAAAAAAAAAAAAAAAGAAGTCTTGAAAATAAATGTTGAAGATTTCTTTCTTGATGATATGGCCACAAGAAAAAGAAACTATTTCACAACAAGATAGATACAATGTGTTTGGAGTTATTAAGGGACTGTTACTCTAGAAGTGATATAAGAAATTTAAAAAAAATTTATTTTGGGAACTCTTATTAAAGTCTTCTGAAAGATGCATAGATTATATAACTTTGGCATGGGGTATCTTTCTTTAGAGCTTGGGAGGAAGTCAAAAGAGGAGTCATTAAGGAAAAAATTTATTATTTGATATTAATAACATGGTTTTGTTCAATATTTATTTTTAGGTCTAAAAATGTCATGAAGCCAAATATGTATCATTTTTTTCTGATTTTAAAAATATATTTTTCAGGATTTTTTTAATAACATTCTTTCTGGTTACTTTTAGTTGTTTAAAAAATGGAGGAGTAGAGAATGAATTCATAGAAATGTGTACACAGACACACTGGGTCATACTTAAGAAGCATTTCAATCAGAAAACATTAGTCTGCATGTAGTAGAAAATGCAAGTTAAAGTGGCTTAAACAATGACAACATTCATTGTCACATATAACAAAAAGCTCTAGAATATTTGTATTATTCAGTCTACTAATTAGGCATTTTGTCAACATCATGCTATCATCAGAAGAGCTTTTCATCTTTCTAGTGTCTTATGCTTAGTGCATTGGTTTGATCTTCAGGCTATTTTCCTTAATGTTTGCAACATGCCGCATCAAGACATAATTTCTGGGATAAGAAAAAGATTATACGTTCCTGTGTTTTTTAAGTGGTGGGAGACACTTTAAGAAGACATACCACCCCCAGCGGACCTCCATCACATATCACATGTCAGAAAATGATAACAAGTCCATCTCATAAGCATGTACCTTCAAGGGAACAAGATCACCATATAACTGACTTAAAAAATTAGGATTTGCCCATGAATCACATGCATGTGATGTATATACCGGAACAAGTTAAGGCTTTGCCAGTAAGAAAGAAAGAAAATGGCTGTCATCCTGCCAGTATGAAAGAAAGAGAGAATGGCTATAATATCAAAAATATACGATGACAATTCATCTCTAACTGATGAGCAAATTGCATATTTTTTCCATTCTATTTCTGCAAATAGTTTCTTGCTGAGCCAAAACTCTTGAAATAAAATGTAAGTATTATGAAACAGAAAAACGCTTAAACTTCTTACTGCTATAATCAAAGCAATTTGCCTTGGGAAATGAAAACTAAAAACGAACACAATGTAATATGCTCATGATTTTGCCTTTTTAAGAAATGTCAGCTACAGGGAAATTCCATGAGTCAGTAAGTATCTGCATAGATGAAAATGTACACAAACCACACATGTGCACATATGTACACATATATACACACATATAAAGATTTGTGAACATTTAATTACCAAACAATTAGCCAACTGTTTGGCTTACCTGTTTATATTCAGCACTGGGGCCATCAGGACAAAAAAAGTGCTTCCAGTTAAATGCATGTTAGGTGTACCACAGCTAGTGTTTACCTGTGCAATTTATACTTTCTTACTTATAGAATCTGGATAAAAACTGGCAAAACTGGATAAAAGATTTCTTGTTCATTAAGGATTCTGATATGGTGAATCTGTAAAGGAAATTATAAGTTTACTTGGCCCTTATTTCATGTGTGTTTCAGTGTGGCCTAAGTGATGGATTTTGAGCACTGTGCATGTATATTTGTTGTTCATTTTTCTTTTAGGTTTGTAATGCTCATTAGCAAATGTAATTATGTCACTTCCAATGACAAATTACAGCACAATTTTGTTTAAGTTGAATTCCTCACTTTGATTACTGCAAGTTGACCTATTGCTGCCTTTCCCACCACACGCAAATACCCTTTCATTATAATGTTAGAATTAAAACAATTTCACAATTTTATTTTGTACTAGTATATGAAAAGCTTAATTAAATTAATTGTTATTTTGTGTGTGTATGTGTATGTGTGTTTTCAAGTTCTTGACTGTGAATTTATCACAGATCACCAAAACGTTTTCACCTTTTTAAAAATTTTCAGTATGTTACTATGATAATGATATTCACAACGGTAACCAAATGGTATGGAAAGTTTTAAAGTATTAAAAAGTAATTATATATAATTAAATTCTATTTACTAGAGTAGTTAAGTATTAAACATTTTTCAATCAAATTATTTTTTAAAATGTGAATACCAGGTACCCAGTATAGATCCAGTTAGTGGAGCATGAAGCTTATATACTTTGGGGATGACTTATTTAAGAAATAAAGACATAAAATTGTAAAATTAAACTTTTAGTAAATATAATACTTATTTAAAATAAGAAATGAATACCACATCAAATGATTACAATCCAGCAGAAATGCTAGCATAGAAATGCCTTCTGACTGCAACCTACTTCCCTTCTCACGTAGAATACTGTGTAACTCCTACAGGCCTGACCAAGTAAGAAACACTGAAACTAACTTCATTTGTCTGTGTATCCTCCTCTGAAAGTAAGCTGAAAATAATCGGTATCTTTGATTTAAAAACAAAAAACTACCCTCTCTCCATTAAGGATAAATCGGAATTTGCTATATATTCAAGTGGAAATGTATTTCAACATGAAATCTAAGGCAATATATAAAAAGTATCTGGCTTCAAATTAATTAATTTGTTACTGATACATTTCTCTCAACCTAGCTTTTTTGTTTGCACTTAATGAATTCTACAGTTCTTTCGATTTTTACATTGCTAGAATTACCATTTAAAATATAAACACATATTTATTCTCTAATTCTTGTCTCAGTGTATTATCGGCTATTCCAATTGAATATTCAATAAATATTAAAGAATAATATATTATTCAATAGTAGCTTGAGATTTTATTCCACAAGGGCTATTATCATAAAAATAATACAAAGGCTGAAAATAAATAAATAGGCTGAAAAGGGCTGTTATCTCTAAGGCCAAGGACTGGAATACTCATGTGAAATAAAATTTCTCCATAAAGGTTAAATGAGAAACTTTTTTATTTTCTCTTATTTTTGAAGAAAGTTTAGATAATATAGGTACAATTTAATTTTGAATGTAATTAGAATATGTAAAGATTCTTGAACCCATGCTATAAATATTCTTAAAGTCTGCTAAGATAGATAGTTATATATTAAATGTGGATATTTATGACAAAATACTTATGACAATTCTTGAAAGGCAGGACTCTGTAAGACCTTATTTCACTTTTGTGCAATTACATTTTGAGAAATGTTTATTTTTAATAAACTCAATAAACTGCAGTGCTATATTATTACTGCAACCATGTCAGATTTAGTGTGCCAATAATCAAGAAGCAGTCAAACAAACCTATGCAAACCTTTAGTGTTTAGTTTTTAAAGAATTTTAAG
Source organism: Pan troglodytes (assembly GCF_028858775.2). Lineage (NCBI taxonomy): Eukaryota > Metazoa > Chordata > Mammalia > Primates > Hominidae > Pan > Pan troglodytes. The sequence goes on from NC_072420.2 coordinate 20,441,074, forward strand.
CAGTCTAATCATCGTAGTGGAACAACTACAACTTGGTTAAGATTTCTTCCACCTAGAGTATTTTGTTTAAGTTTTGAAATAAAAATGAAGGGCCACAATTATATTTTAAATATTTAGAGGCTGAGAACTCGGCTCCTATTCCCACACCTTATTGGATTTTACTATTCTGTAAAATGTAATAGAAATATAAAGACATGGTTCATTATATACTCAAGACTGTAGTTGTACACGTCACATAAAAATACTTAACTATTAATAACCACATTTGATTTACGAAAATAATTTTTAAAGTTTTTATTTGATTATAAAGGCAATAATTCTGGAAATATTTGTAAGAATATATCAAAGAAGAAAAACTGGTCAGTTTTTAAATTCTCACCGTGTACTAAATTTGAGATTGCCCATATACATCTAGACTGTATTTTCATAGTGATGTAATGAATAGCAGATATTATATGAGTACATATTACGGGCAGAAAAAGTTGAGGAGATCCCATTCTTCTGTGGAGTACAAATAATGTTCTCATGCAATAATTTTGCCCCAAAATGAACTACTCTGGTGCCATATTTACACTTAATTAATGTGTTTTATGTCTAACTTCTCAACTTCTTGCTGAACAATAAAATAATGTAAATAAAATGATTTTATATATGTGCTATAATTATGAAAAAATAGCTATTGCATTTTCCATGTGTATGAAAATCTTGGAGGTTCTAGATATAAAGAACAGAAACAAATAATATTTTGTTGTGTTTTTGTAAGTTTCTGTTTTCATTTGCTAGGGCTGCCATAAAAAGTACCACAAAGAGAGTGGCTTCGAGAACTGAAATGTAATGTCTTACAGCTCTGGAGACTAGAAGTCTGAAATCAAGGCATTAGTAAGGTTGGTTGTTTCTGAGGGCTATAAAGGAAGGTCTGTTTCAGGCCCGTTGGCTTGTATATGGTTGTATTCCTGGTCTCTGTTCACATAGTTTTTCCTCTATGATGCGTGTCTATATCTAAATCACCACTATTTATAAGGACACTAGTCATATTGGTTTAGGGTCCAAACTAATGACCTTATTTTCACTTGATTCCCTTTATAAATATCCTGTCTCCAATAGGTTACATTCTGGAGACTAGGACTCCAATATACCTTTTTTTGAGAGGACACAATTCAACCCATTAATGGTTCCCCTTGCCTGAATATTTATATATACAAAATAGCTAAATATTTATACTATGAAATATGTGTATGTGTAGTGAAACATACAATTTCTCGTAAGTTATTTTAGATATTTTAACATATCGGTGAGTGCACATAAATGCATATGTACACACATACACACACATATACATGTCATTAACTTATACACCTGACCATGTGTTAGTTGAATTAATCAAAGGCATGTCAAGAACACATAGTTTATGAAAAGAATAAGCTAAATCATCCAGTGAAATGAGTGCTATGCAGAAGTTCAAAGTATCACAGAAATGAACACTACATTAGAATAAGACAGGCAAATAGATTTCAGTGGAAATCTTCCAGTTTTAGGAATTATATTATATTAAAAAATAATCCTGCAAAATCTAAAATCTATTAGACTTATTGCTGTAGGTGATTTTTTAAAGTTTTACCACACTGAACTTGGCTCATATACACACTAGAATTTTAGAAATATAAAACAGTATTATATCTGATCTGTTCAATTCATCTATATTATATGCCATATGATTTTAATAGCATTATTTCAAAGGCATTTCAGGTAAAGCCAGTTTTGAATTAATTTATAATTCTTTGACTCACAAATCAAAGAATAAAATACTCTTCTCTATTTCTTCAGAGGTAGAAAAAAACTGAATGTCTATAGAAGATGGGGCAATCTGAAGTTATTTTATTTGGAACATTATGATATAATATAATTTTCATGGAAAATATGAGATGCATGACCTAAATAAAAATATGGTTTACAATTGTTCATTGGCATACACAGACACATATTTAAGAATTATACCATTTTTGGCCTGCTGCGGTGGCTCATGCCTGTAATCCCAGCACCTTGGGAGGATGAGGCGGGCAGATCACCTGAGGTCGGGAGTTCGAGACCAGCCTGACCAACATGGAGAAACCCTGTCTCTACTAAAAATACAAAATTAGCCGGGCGTGGTGGTGCATGCCTGTAATCCCAGCTACTCAGGAAGGCTGAGGTAGGAGAATTGCTGGAACCCGGGAGGCGGAGGTTGCGGTGAGTGCAGACCGCACCATTGCACTCCAGCCTGGGCCACAAGAGTGAAACTCTGTCTCAAAAAAAAAAAAAAAAAATATATATATATATACCATTTTTATTTCCCTTTAAGGTTCGTAATGCTCGGATTAAAATACTAACACTTTAATAATATACAACCTAAAATATTAATTTCCATTTATCAAAATAATTGTCAGCAATATAAATATTTTAATTGTAATTAGCTTTTATACGAACTCAATTATTTTTTCCATGAATCAGCACAGTATCTTTTGTTTCTTTAAATTTCTAACTGTAGTGCCGACCTGTGAAGTCTAAGAGTTGACTTATAGACATATCCTTCCTTACTCTTGAACCATTATATCCAGGCCTGGGTATAATTAGGCATGTGTCATTTAAAGATAAGAATAAATTCTGAGAATGCTTTGTTGGGAGATTTCATTGTTGAACGCGAACATCATAGAATGTACGTATACAAACCTAGATACCATAGCCTACTACATACCTAGGGTATATGGTATAGCTTATTACTCCTAGGTCACTAACTTGCACAGCATGTTACTCTACTGAATACTGGAAGCAATCCTAACATGATGGCGAGTATGTGTGTATCTGAACATATCTAACATCAAAAAGGTACATTAAAAATATGGTATTATAATTTCATGGGACCACGGCCAGATATGTGGCCCATAATTGACTGAAATGCCATTATGCAGCACTGACTACCAGCAGCCTTATTGCCAGTAGCAGACAGAACAACCTGGGGCCCTATAACCAGGAACAGTAGTCCCAGGTTATGTTCCTCAGTCTTCAATTTAGCCACCTCTCCATTCTTTGGATGTGATCCCTCTCTTTTCACCCAATCAGTGATTATAACCATACTGAGAGGGATACATCCCTTGAAATTAAGTGCTTGACTGACTTCTGGAAATGTAGCTATCTAGAGATTCCTACTATGACCTCATCTCCTAAAAGGGCCCTATGGATATTAATGCCAGTCTTACTCTGAAATCAGTTTTCCTTTTTATTTTTTAATGTTTCATTTATTGTAAAAAAATGGAAACAACCATACTTCCACTTGCCAGCTTTACCAAATCTCAATTTTATGAGAAATTCATGTCAAATTTTTAAAGAAATTAAATATGATAGATATATAACTCTAATGCAATTGTATAGAACCCCACTTTCTAGAAGGGCATGTGGATTCTCAATCTTATGAGAAATTCATGTCAAATTTTCAAAGAAATTAAATATAATAGATACATAACTCTAATGCAATTGTATAGAACCCCACTTTCTAGAAGGGCGTGTTGATTCTCATTGTTGCATGTCCTTAATTACGCTTGATATTGTTTATGGCTTAACATTTTGTAGCTTTGAAGAGATTGAAATGATTTTTTTTCTTTCAAAATTCCTCGCACTTTTTGAGGCTCAGTATTGCATATACTTTATTTTAGCATTTGTATTAACTCTTCTGTAAATTGTCCAATTCATTTGTGTATCTTTCTATTGGCTTATTTTATTGCTACTGATTTGAAGTGTATTATTCTGTATATATTTTCTAATTGGAAACTGACAATAATTTCTCCCAGTCTGTGATTTACTCATTTATATTGGCTTTCTTTTTCTTTTTGTTTTTCTAAATATTTTAATTGCAATATAATCAAGCCATTTAATAAAATATCTGGTATACTGGGTCCCAGTTAAGTTGACATATAAAATTAAACATTGCAGATCTTTACTGTGATTAATGCAATACCAGTCCCATATTAGGAATTTATTTCATGTCCAAAGGAAAAAGTAAATAAAGATAATAACTATTAGCAGCCATATTGACAATAGCAAATATGAGCCAACTGGCGCCCTATAAGCAGGAAGAGTAGTCTTAGGTTCTTTTCCTTTATGGTTTATACTTTTGTAATCTGTCCAGAGAAATTTATTTGAATTTTGTGATAGTTTATTTTTTATCATAATTGTGGCTTAGTAGAACATTTTCTATTTCTTACTATTTTCGTGCTGTGATCATTTCTCTCTATTCATTTAAAATGACATTTTATATGAATTGGTATTCTAATGTTGAGCTATTCTTACATTCCTGCGACATACCCGTCTTGATCATAATTTTTCAAATAGCTACAAAAAAACTATGCTTTAAAGTTATATTCAACATTGCTAATTTAATGCTTGTAAGATTAGTTTCTAGTTTACATTTTATATACTGTGATGCTCTTAGGTATTAAGGTTATGCAATTTAATTAATAGCTTTACTTTTTTGTTGTTTATTGGTTAATTAGTAGCTTTATGTTTTTGTTGTTTATTGGCCCATCCACTTTTTCAAATAGTTTATTTAATTTGGGGATTGTTTGCTCTGAGATAGTTTAAAATTCTTTTATAAAACTTATTTTACAAAATTGTTGGTCTTGGTATTTACTTTTTTATTGTATTTCAATGACTTCAATGGTTATTTATTTAGTTTTCTATCTCTTCTTCACCCCAATTTGGCACATTAAATTTTGCTACAATTTATATATGCACATATTTGAATTTATAAGCAAATAGTTATGTACAGTGTTCTATTATATTATATTCACCTTTAATATTAAAAACACTTTATGTGGTCAATTTTAAAAGCTCTGTTTATTAATTATATTTATCTGTTTTTATTACACTCCACTTTTGAAATATATAAAGAAACTCTACATCTTAATTAAAATGGTTCTTATTATAATCAATGTTTACTTTTTCCTTTGAACATGTAATAAGTTCCCAAAATGGCACAATCATTGCATTAATCACTACTAGTAGAGTCCTATGATTGTCAATAGTATCTGTTAACTTGACTGAGGCACAGGATGCCCAGATAACTGCTTATACATTATTTCCAGGTGTGCTTGTGAGAGTATTTGCTGACTAGCATTTAAATTGGTAAACTGAATAAGGCAGATAATCCTCCCTAGTGTGAATGGCCAACATATAATCTGTTGAGGGCCTTAAAAAAAAATGCAGAGGAATGTTGGATTTGCATTTTCTCTCTCTCCTCTCTCTTCTCTCTCTCTCTCTCTCTCAACTGAAATATTAATCTTACAGCTTACAGACAGCATATCATGCAACTTTTTTGCCTCCATAACTGTGAATCCAATAGCTTATAATAAATCTATGTATCTATCTATCTATCTATCTATCTATCTATCTATCAGTTCTGTTTCTCTGGAGAACTCAAATACAAAGCCAATAGTGTTTTATGAAATAATTATATGGAAAGATAATTGGAGTAAGCTTCAAAGTAAAATACTGGAGATGCTTTTTTATTCCAAATTATAATGATCTCAAGTATCTATGAGAAAGATTTATTAGCTAGTGTAACTTGAAGGTACCTGAGTACGTCTGGCTTCAGTCAGCCTTTTCCAGAGGCTCATATGATGTTGTCAGAGTTCCAGCTCTGTATCTGAAATCTGATTATTTTTCATTTTCTTTCTGTTGTTATTGACTTGTCTTTAAATGCCAGCAAACATTCTCTATTTGCTAATATGTACCTGCTTGCATTCCAAGTATACAAATGATCACTGATACAAATAAGTCACTGATACACATACTGGGTTCAAAATAAACTTTTTAGAAAGATCCATAAGGATTTGTTTTTGGACAGATGTTAACAGTGAACCAAGGCTCTATCCAAAGAATTCTGGAACAAATTACCATAAAGCATCGATGGAGTGTTCTCTGATTCTCAACCATATCTATGTAGAACAATTCTCAAAATAACAAAAATGGTTTGTGGGAAGATAAACATTTTGGAAAAACCAAGATTAAAATTGTCATGACATATAGAAAATATATAACAAGTTGAATGATGTCATCTGCAAAAGGGACTCCACATCCACCTACATGTATAAAGAGGCTCTTGAGAGAAATCTTGAAGAATCATAGGAGTTACTCTGAGATTACAATTTACATATTGTATTTTTTGTTGGAGAAGGGATCAACACCTATGTCTGTGTGCTGATTCCTACTGTGATGAAGTTTCAAAGGGAATAGTTTCTGCAAATGTAAGGACTATAGGACAGCATGACATATTAACAAATATATATCTATTATAGCATATTAAAACTGAAACACTCAAGTTTTTGCAAGAACTTTAAGAGAAACATGTATTTTATGTCATAAAGTAAAATTTGCCAATACTGCAATAGAGAGTAATGAAAGTAAAATTATTCAACAAGAAATTATTCCTCTTTTTTAGATTTAGACAACAAGATGTAATCCTTCCTTTTAAGCAAAATAGTGTGTTCTTATAAGTACATATAACTAAAATATTGGCCTTACCTCTGTTTTCTTTTTCTTTACCTTTATTTTCTTTAGTCATATAAACCTTGAAAATATTTGTTTCAAATATTCACAAACTATAGCCAAGGAATATCGAAGTTTGCTTGCATATAAACACTTTTAGCACATGTTTATGAATTATTAAATATCAGAATAAAATTTGAAAACTTTTAAAAGTTACTTGATCAAAAATTATTGAATTCAAGTTGAAATGACACATATTACGAATGATACTAAGTACTGGTGTTATTTTACTCTATTTTCCATAATAGTGAAAGCTACATAGGGATAAGCAAAAAAGTATATTCCGTTATATGTTTAATTATGTCTAACTAAGGACATCAGTTGATATATACTGAAAATTTACACCAGTTGATCTATCCCATTGATGTATTATAGTATAAATCATAAAATTAGACAAAGATATCTAAAGAGTACATAATCTCTTTAAAAATTTCTTATTTCTTAATTACATTTTCTCCATATGTATTCAAACATCATACTGAGTTGGCTGATAAATTTAGCTTTACAATTATGGGTTTTAAAATGACATACAGTTTGCGCTGCAATTCCAAGTGGATGAAGAGAAAATGGGAAATAAATGAATGCTTGCATTTTTAGGCCATCATGGTAATTCTATTTAAATTGCCATACAAATAACAGAAGTTAAACTTTTCCTAAAATTTGGGTTGGAGATGTTAAGTATTATTTGGAAAATAAATTACACAAAACCATCTCTTTCTCTCTCTCACACACACACACGTACACACACATATGCACATACACACACACAAACTCCCTGTCCCCAGAATCTATTTGTTATAATAGCACATATAATATAAAGCAATGTAGTTCAGAATAGAATTTCATTTCATTATATTAAGGGAAATAAAAAGAGACACAGAAAGACACACAAAACAAATATTGCATGTTCTCACTCATCCGTGGGAGCTAAAAGGGTTATCTCACGGAACTAGAAAGTGGAATGATCGACAATTAAGGCTTAGAAGTGTGTAGTGGTGAGAGTGGAGGGTGAAGAGAGGTTGGTCAATGTGTTCAAACATACAGTTAGATAGAAGGTATAAATCCTAATGTGTGATAGCAATAATAGGGCAAATATAGCTAGCAACAATGTATTACATATTTCAAAGTAGCTAGAAAAAATAACTTGAAATATTCCCAACACATGGAAATGAGAAATACTCGAGGTGATGATTACTCCAAATACCCCAACTTAATTATTACACATTCTATGCATGTAACAAAATGCCACAGGTACCCAACAAATATGTCATATATTATGTATCAATTTTAAAAAGAATAAAAAAGAAATGTAGTTCACATTGTACTGTAATTTTTTGTTACTTCAATTTGCAATGTTGTTTTCTGAATAGTTTATGTCTTTCTCACGTATTTCAATTCTTTTCTATTGAAATAGCGAAGACAGTTATAAGTTGATAACTTTATATCTTATCTCAGAGTGTGTATGAGTTCAGCATTCATTCATGAAAATGAGCATTCCTAGTTCTCTCAAACATCAAAAAACAGTAGAAAACTAAATTCTTTTTGCATCTAATTTCTTACTAGTTCTCCTATTTACCTGTTTTTTTAGTCTAATTTCTATTTACTACAGGTGTCAAGAAGTCACAGTTTTTAGAATTTTATGATTAAAGTGAAATGTGCTATGGAATTATTTAAACTACAGCCTGAAAATGTTTTGCTTTCTTCTGCTTCTACTTGTAATTGATGTAAATATTTCAGAATAGCTGTTTCTGTTCCTCTGCAGAGGTTACTTTCTATAGGTAGAAGAGGCAGTGGAATAAGGATACTTTATGAGACTTCATTATGCTTTATTTCTACTTCCAGCCAAGCAAATCCTCATTCAAACTTCTTTGAAGCCTGTATTCTCTTCCTTAATATTGGAGAAAGACACAGTATAATAAACTTTCTGAAAACCCAAGTTATGAGGCTCCATTAAGGCAATGAATGATAAAATTAAAAATCTCTGGCTAATGCAAGATGGTACACGTTCTCATATACTAAATGCCCATCTCATTAAAAAATAACTGATTGCTAAACTATGAGTTATTGAGAATGAGTTCAAACATGAGAGATCACAAAGGATTTCCAAAGTAAATAAAATTCAAAAAAAGGCATTGTTAAAGGAGTAAAATTTTGCAGATGAAGATCAGCCAAGATGGATTAACCAGGTTGAGAAACACATCGGCAAACACCAAAAGGTAGATGGGAATATGATAAACAGAGGACAGCAAGACCTCTTCCTGGAAAAACTGGACTGTCCAATTTTGTAGGAATATTAGAAATCAAGGGCTATTATGAGAAGTGTAGCTACTTTATGAATGATGATGAGTGGCCTTTGCACAAAATCAGTTACTATTTACAGTTTTCTCTTTTTAAAAAAACATGAGTTATTCCTATGGGATAAATAATCTTCTGTTACCTTCATATACCCAGCAAAAGCACAGTGTCTGAAGAAAAGAAGTAGCCAGTAAAAAAGCATAATGTAAGTAAATGAAGAAATGAATACAGGAATAAATAAAGAGGTGAATAAATGCATGAAATAAAGTATTTTAGAATACTTATTCTGGCAGCAGTAAAACATTTTAAATAATTTTGAAAAGTGCCTAAAGATTTGAAAAGAATATGTAAATTTAAATCGTCCTTGAATATTACACATATATAAATCAGTATCACAAGTTCATAAAATCCATAAGAGATGCATCGCTATCATTTCTCAAATTTTAAGGTTTATAGCAGGTATATCAGAGTTCTAAGTTTATGTTAGCATTTGGCTTACTATTGGCATCAGCATTCTAATTTTTTTAAAGTACCATTATGAATAGATGTTTAAAATATTGACGATAATTATCAATATCATTTCTGATATTTTAAAACACCATGTTGTATAAAATCATAATGAGATGGAATGTTATACTGGACTATGAATACAATAGCACTGGGAATGATGTCATTACTAAAGACTGCTTTTTACTTTTTATCATCCCTAAGGGAAGAAATAAAAACTGCATTTAGATTGCTTTATTTAAATCATATTAGAATATAATTATAATTTTAAAACATTGGATATGTTTTTTAAAAATTACAGAAAAGTAGAAGAAAATAATCAGTTCCTTTGTTGAACACAGTATCTATGTGAAATTAAACAAACATATAAAGTTGTGTATTCTTTCTTCAACAAGCAAAGAAAGTGGGAGAAGCTTCAAATGATGAAGACACAGAAAACAATTGATGCTGGAATTTTCTATCATTGTGTATGTTGTTTTTGTGGCTTTTTATACCAAATCATTATAAAATGAGTCAAGCATTATATACTCTACTGATTCTTCATGAGTAAGAATATACAAATAAAATTGATAATAAAATAAATTATAACAACTTATACTTTATACATATATTTAAAAGCTATGATTATGGAAATGGTGATACATATGAACAAATTAGTCACCTCCTGAAATTTGTGTGCATTCAATGTTTATTATAATTTTTTTCTATCTTGAACAAATAAAAATTAATCCAAATATTTTCAAAAAGTGATTACAGGATTTGACTGGTGTTCATGTGAAATTTCAGAACACCTGTATATCATATGTAGGCCTTATCAAATTGAAGATATCTGTATAGACTTGTGGATACACACACACACACACACACACACACACACGGTTTTAAATTTGTGTTTTCCTACATATACATATACATATAGCCCTTACTGTACCAGGAGAGGGTCTGAGAGCAGCAAAAGTCTAATAGCACTGAGTTCACCTTCTCTTGCCTCCTCTTAGCTTCCATATATCATTTTCAACTAAATAAGAGACTCCTCAGAGAAATGGCTGATTTTAAGCAAAAGTTCATAGTGATACTGGAAACACCATTTCTATCAGAAAGCCAAATGTGTTAAAAAAATTATGGGGCATGTTGAAAGGACACAGATGTCAACTTGAAAAAAGCTACCATTAGCCAAATTTACGGTAATTTGAGCTTCAAGATAAATACATTTGGCTCCCTGTATCCAGGATTTCTACATCCGTGGGTTCAACCAAATGTAGATCAAAAATATAGAAAAAAATTGTGTCTGGCCGGGGGCGGTGGCTCACTCCTGTAATCCCAGCACTTCGGGAGGCTGAGGTGGGCGGATCACCCGAGGTCAGGAGTTCGAGACCAGCCTGACCAACATGGAGAAACTCCGTCTCTACTAAAAATACAAAAGAAACTTCAGCTGGGTGTGGTGGCTGGCGCCTGTAATCCCAGCTACTCGGGAGGCTGAGGCAGGAGAATCGCTTGAACCCAGGAGACAGAGGTTGTGGCGAGCCAAGATCATGCCATTACACTCCAGCCCGGGCAACAAGAGTGAAATTCCGTCTCAAAAAAAGAAAAGAAAAGAGAAGAAAAAAAATTGTGTCTGTGCTGAACTTGTAAATAGATTTTTCTTGCCATCATTTCCTAAGCCATACAGTACAAAAACTATTTACCTAACATTTACTTTGTATTCGCAGTTATAAGTAATCTAGAAATGATTTAAAGTATATGAAAGGATGTGCATATGTTATATGCAAATACAATGCCATTTTATATCAGGGACTTAAGCATTCATAGACTTTAGTATCTGAGAGAGGTCCTAGATCTGATCCCCTAGGGATACTGAAGAATGATGATAGTCCCATAAGATTATAATGGAGCATATGGAGAAACCTGATATATGGAACTTGCTATTAGCATTGCAGATCAAGTTAGGGACAATAATTGATATTAAGTAATGGTGCTTGGACACTTAGTTTTTCATCTGAAAATATACATACATAAACTCAAATATATATACATTTTATATATAAAATATATATTATCTAGTTTTCTGTAAGTATACTCTATGACGTTTGCACAATAATGAAATCGCCTCATAATGCACTTCTCAGAATACAATCATGTCGATAAGCAATGAATGGCTGCATTTTATTTTAACATAAATGCATGGACATAATACAAAAGAAGTGTTACATAGGCTTTATGTCACCTTTATCCCCAGTGACACTGCCCAGAGGCAACAAGTTTTAACTTCCCTATTTTCTTGGTTAATCTGCAGATCACTCGCATTGTTTTACATATAGATACACATATATATATATACATAAACTTATTTTATATATAATGGTATTATATTATATATGTGTGTGTGTGTATAGGCATATGTACATATATTCCACTTATTGGTACTTTAACTTTGGACAGTTTCAATTAACTTGAAAAAAGAGAATTAACTATTATGAAAAATGAACGGTAAATGAACTATAAATAAACCCTATTTCTCTTTCTCAGTATTATCCCTAAGATTTTTCTCGATTCCACTATTTATTGCTTTAATCTTTTGTATAATATATTTATACCCATTTCTCTTAGTTAATTAACTGCACAGCAGTACATGTTGGCTAAGTAAGATGAGCACATTTTAATTCGTAACCTTTTCTCCATCTCTGGTATGTTTCTCTAACTTTCAAATCCTTCTAGTTGTTTTGTTTTGGTTTTGCTTTTACCTTGACAAGCTGTATAACTTTTATGTATTAAACAAATCTTGTCCCCATGCTGTATTTATATTTTACATTGAGACAAGAAAACAGAAATAACGTAAAATTAGTATTCATTGCAGAAATGACTAGTGTACTTGGATCTGTAGAAAATAAACATATTATAATATAATCATTTTTATTCAAATATGTTCTCATATATAAATTAGGATCATTTCTAAATTTGAAGAACAGATCTTCCTGTCACATTGTTGCATTCCGTATATTTCAAAATCAGTCCATATTTTTGTTTGTGTTACATTTGCACCATGATTTTTTAACATATTTTTTCCTGAAGTTTCTATTTTTTCTTTCCTGTTGACAGAAGAATCATATGCCCTTACTATATTGCTAACATCCAGTTTCTTAACATCACATTAGCGATGCACAGCAACTAATAATCTATTCCTAAGGAAAGAGGGCTAATATGCTAACTCCATGGTTTTGGCAACTTGAGCCCCTTTTGTATTACTTCTCTTCTATAGTCATAGTTAGGCTTGCATCTTGCAGTCTAATATAGTTAGTTGTACCAGCTACTATAATATCCACATTCTAGTTGTTGGAGATGGGTGTGGGAGAAGAGGGTAGGAGCCTTACCTTTCAAGTATGCCACAAGGAAGTTGCATATATAATAGAGCTTCAATAATTTCAGTGTTAACTTACTTGTTTAAACAACAGACATTATTTATATGAACACAACTTGTTGCAAGAAAGCCAATAAATATAGTTATTTGCTTATTATGTGCTAGAAGTAAAATATTATTATGAGAGAAACAAAGAAGAAACTAAGAGGAGTAATAGCAATGTCTGAGAAACATTCTATTAATCACATACAGCAATAACAATGCACCGATTCTTTTCTTCAACATGGTTTTCTCCAATCTGGGACTCCTTGTTCTTACTTAGAGCCATGTTTCTCAAGGCTTTCCTTTCCTTATATTCCTGAATCATAAATCTCTTTCTTGAATTTGATTTTTATTTTATCGAACACATTCTTTTCTCTCTCATTTTTTGGCCTCAAAATGAATTGGTTATATTTGAAAATATCTTCCTTTTGCTCTCATGTTTTGAATAATTGCTGAGAATGCATGGATTTTGGTTAAATATCATGTTTTCACAAACATTTTTCCAAAAAATGGTGTTGCTGATGAAAAATATGGTAGAATTTCTGAGTTTTGTCCCTTGTAGACGAAATGTTACTCTAAAAATTTTTTAACTTTGTGTTCTAAATTTTCTGAAAAAGACGTATCAAAAATGCCATCCATTTTTTTATGAATCATGCTGTTTAAAATTCAGTAAGATCTTTCAATCTGAAGTTTTGGGATTTTTCCTTCACTCTGCAAACTTTTTATTGTTTTTTTGATTATTTCTTCCATGTCCCTCTTTCTCTCTTTTTCTGTAATATTTATTTAGACAAATTGCAAACTTCATAGATATTTGAAATGGTTTGTCTCTGTGTCCCTACCCAAATCTCATGGTGTATTGTAATCCCCACATGTTGGAGGAGGGGCCCGATAGGAGGTAATTGACTCATACTGGCAGACTTCCCCCTTGCTGTTCTTGTAATAGTGAATGAGTTCTCACAGGTCAGGTTGTTTAAAAGTGTGTAGCACTTCTCCCTTCTCTGTCTCTCACTGGCCATGTGAAGATGTGCTTGCTTCACTTTTGCCTTCCACTATAATTATTAGTTTCCTAAGCGCTCCCCACCAGGCACTCCACCACCCAGCCATGCTTCCTGTACAGCCTGTGGAACTCTTAAGTCAGTTAAGCCTATTTTCTTTATAAATTACCTAATTTCAAGTATGTCTTTATAATAGTGTGAGAATGGACTAATACAAAAAATTAGTACCAGAGAAGTGGGCCATTGCTATAAAGATACCTGAAAATGTGTAAGCAGCTTTGGAACTGGATAATGGGCAGAGGTTGGAACAGTTTGGAGGGCTCAGAAGAAGACAGGAAGATGAGGAAAGGTTTGGAACATCTTAGAGACTTGTTGAATAGTTTTGCCCCAAATGCTGATAGTGATATGGACAGAGATGATCAGGCTAATGAGGTCTCATATGGAGATGAGGACCTTATTGAGAACTGGAGTAAAGGTCACTCTTGATATGCTTGATATGCTTTAACAAATATATTGGTGACATTGTGCCCCTGCTCTAAGGTCTGTTGAACTTTGACTTGAGAGAGATAATTTAGGGTATCTAGCAGAAGAGATTTCTTTCTTTTTTTTTTTGAGACAGAGTCTCGCTCTGTCACCCAGGCTGGAGTGCAGTGGCATGATCTCGGCTCACTGCAACCTCCACCTCCTGGTTTCATGCCATTCTCCTGCCTCAGCCTCCAAAGTAGCTGAGACTACAGGCACCCACCACCACACCCGGATTATTTTTTTGTATTTTTAGTAGAGATGGGGTTTCACCGTGTTAGCCAGCATGGTCTTGATCCCCTGACCTCGTGATCCGCCTGCCTGGGCCTCCCAAAGTGCTGGGATTACAGGCGTGAGCCACCGCGCCCAGCCCCCAGAAGAAATTTCTAAGCTGCAAAGCGTTCAAGTGTGACCTGGCTGCTCGTAATAGCATTTGCTCATACTCATGAGCAAAGAGATAATCTGAAACTGGAACTTACATTTAAAAAGTAAGCAGAGCATAAAAGTTTGGAAAATTTGCATCCCAGCCATGTAGTAGAAAAGAAAAACCCATTTTCAGGAAAAAAAATCAACCCAACTGCAAACATTTGCATGAGTAAAGAGGAGACAAATGTGAATAGCCAAGACAATGGGGAAAATTCATCCAGGGCATTTCAGAGACATTCACTGAAGCCTCTCACATCACAGGGCTGAAAGTGAAGAAGAAAAACAAAAATGATTTTGTGGGCCAGGCCCACGACGCTGCTACTCTGTGCAGCCATGGGACATGGTGCCCTGTGTCCAAGCCACTATAGCTCCATCCATAGCTAAAAGGGGCCAAAGTACAACTCAGGCCATTGACTCACAGTTGCAAGTCCCAAGCCTTGGTGGCTTCCAAGTGGTTTTATGCCTGTGGGTGTGCAGAAGGTGAGAATTGAGGCTTGGGAGCCTCCATCTAGATATCAAAAAGTGTAAGGAAAGGCCTGGATGTCCAAGCAGAAGTCTGCTGCAGGGGCAGAGGTCTCATGGAGAATCTCTACTAGGGCAGTGTGGAGGGGAAATGTAGGGTTGGAGTCCCCACACAGAGTCCCCATTGGAGCACTACTTATTGGAGCTGTGAGAAGAGGGCCACCATCCTCCAGACCTCGGAATGGTAGATCCAACAACAACTTCCACCATGCACCTAGAAAAGCTGCAGGTACTCAATGCCAACCCATGAAAGCAGGCTTGGGGGCTGTACCTTGCAGAGCCACAGAGGTGGAGATGCCGAAGGCCTTGGGAGCCTGCCCCTTCCCTCAGTGTGGCCTGAATGTGAGACATAGCAGCAAAGCAGACTATTTTGGAGCTGTAAGATTTAATGACTATTCTGCTGGATTTCAGACTTGCATGGGGCCCGTAGCCCCTTTGTTTTGGCCAATTTCTCCCTTTTGAAATGGGAGCATTTGCCCAATGCCAGTACTCCCATTGTACCTTGAAAGTAACTAACTCATTTTTGATTTTGCAGGCTCATAGGCAGAAGAGACTTGCTTTATCTCACATAAAACTTTGGATTTGGACTTTTGAGTTAATGCTGGAACGAGTTATGACTTTAGGTGACTGTTGGGAAGGTATGATTGTGTTTTGAAACGTGAGAAGGACATGAGATTTGGGAGGGCCTGGGGCAGAATGATATGATTTGGCTCTGTGTTCCCACTCAAATCTCATGTTGAATTGTAATCCCCACATGTTGAGGGAGGGGCCTAGTGGGAGGTGATTGAATCATGTGGGCAGACTTTGCCCTTGCTGTTCTCATAATAGTGAATGAAATCTCATGGGATCTGGTTGTTTAAAACTGTGTAGTGTCTCCCCCTTCTCTCTCGCCTTTCATGTGAAAATGTGCTTGCTTCCCCTTCATCTTCTGCCATGATTTTAAGTTTCCTAAGGCCTCCCTAGCCATGTTTCTTATATAGCCTGCAGAAATCCGAGTCAATTAAACCTATTTTCTTTATAAATTACCAGTCCCAAGTATGTATTTATAGCAGTGTGAAAATGGACTAATACAGTATTCCACTGTGAAACTTTTTTTTCAAATGCTGTAAA
Organism: Pan troglodytes; assembly: GCF_028858775.2. Taxonomy (NCBI): domain Eukaryota; kingdom Metazoa; phylum Chordata; class Mammalia; order Primates; family Hominidae; genus Pan; species Pan troglodytes. The sequence goes on from NC_072420.2 coordinate 20,457,424, forward strand.
TTCCCCCCAACTCTTTGTTTCTAGAGTTTTACATCAAGCTTTTTAACTTGATATCTCATGGTAATAATACTATCTTAACTTCCAAAAATACCCTCATATTCTCTGATTACTTTTTTCTCAGAGTAACCTATTATTTGATAGATATTACCTTTTCGCGAATTTTTCTAAAATACTAATTAGAATTATCTAAATTGTATTATGTCCCTGGATTATTTTAGGCTCTTCTAATGTTAGTTATCTTTTTGGTTGTTAAATTTCCTCATAGGCATACATTTCTTATTTGTGTTTTTGTATTTTAAAATACAAAAACAATGGCTTGGTTGCCATAGAGGCTTGATTGGAATTGCTATTCCTTGTGAAACTCTGTTTCGGCATTTGGCCTCTTCCTTAAATGTAAGGCTCGAACTTGACTTCTGTGAAATATACTAACCTATTGGTTTTACTTCATGATATTTGGGCTGGGAGCACAGATTTATGCTTTCTCCACCGTCCATCCTGTCTTCCCAAAATAAACGTGGCTTAATTCTAAACTGTCAATACCCACACTAGGAGTTCAATCTTACTTGTGGTCTTTAGACTGGATACACCTGCTTTAACCTGTACACTCACGTCATTAGTGCCACTTTTTCTATTAAAATTCGGAAATTTAACTAGTCCATTCCCACTTACTGGACCTGCTGACTTCAATCATTTCCAGTGCTCAACAGGGAGGAAACAATTCTACCTCCACTGACTTGCCAAATTCCGGGTTCCTGATGGGGCTAACTAATGCTGTAATGTATCACTCACTCAATATGAGCCCAGTTGCCTTAGACCTTTAAAAAATAAGCTTTGCTCATTGTTGTCCCATTCTTCACACAAGTTTAAGAACTACTTTTGATTATTTTTGTATGCCTTAGATTTTAAGAAGGGAGGTAAATAAATATATGCTTTTAGTATTCCATGTTGAACAGTAGTGTAGGAGGTATTTTAAACTTTTGTAGATCTTAAATAATGGCATAGAAAGAAAAAGAGCATTTTTCAATATTAAAATGAGAATACAATCAATAACACTGGAAGCAGATGCTTCAAATTGTCCTTGAAACATAGTGGCATACAATTCTTTTGGGAAGAAAATTATTTATCCAATAGGATTTTTTTCAAAAATATTTATATTGTTTAACTATCCAAAATAAAAATTTCATTAAAGCTTTGGAGGTAAATACAATTAAAATACAAGTCATTTATTTGATTTAAGTGATTACAGTCATCCTTTGATATCCATATGGGATTGGTTTCAGGATCCCTATGGGTACCTAATCCAGGGATGCTCAAGTTCCTAATATAAAATGGTGTAGTATTTGCATGTAACTTACACATATCCTCCCATATACTTTAAATCATCTTTAGATTGCTTGTAAGACCTAATAAAATGTAAAGGTTATGTATAAGGTTGTTATATTGTAGTTTTAAAATTTATATGATTTCTTAGTGTAATATTATTAATTTTTTTGAGTATTTTTGATCCACAGTTGGTTGAATCCATGGATGTGGGACCCACTGATTGGGAGAGCCAAATGTAAACATTTTACTAGAAGTAAATATGAGTATTCTAAATTTTTAAAAGCTTAAAGCTCTCAAAATAATCACATCTGTCAAATGAGTGACAGCACACATTGCTATGCAAAGCCTCAAGTCAATCACATATACCTAGCAGGTGATGGCTTACTTTAGTATGAAATGAACAAAGTTTGAAGAGCTATGGAATTGCAAAAACATGAAGTTAGATTGAGGTCTTATCTTAAATAGCTGTGTGAACTTTAACTTGTCACTTAAACTCTAAATTTCTGTTTCTTCATCTGAAAAGTGGAATACATAAGATTTTCTTGAAGAATTTTTAAGAGGATGACAATAAATTTTACATGTACTTCATTACTTACAGATGATAGATACTAAGTAATGTTAAAAACACACTTGCAATGCCAAAAGAAGTTACGTTATTTTTATAATTCATGTTATATATAATATATCTAAAATTTATCTAATAAAATAGAGGACATTTACATAAAAGTATTTATAAACTGACACAAATATAAAAATCGCAGAAAATCATTTAAAAAATTAAGAAAGAATTGGTTCTCTCTGATAACACATGCAGTAAGTTTAAAGGAAAGACCAACAAGAAAATCTCATCTGAGATCTTAAATGGGGTATTTATTATTTAAATGACTTTTCTAATTTCTTATGGTTGATATTCAGCCTTAGAGTATCAAATACATGATTTTGTCAACACTGAGAATTAATTATTTTCATAGAGGAAAACTCATAAAATCAAAGCTTATAACAAATTGTAAGAAATCTAATACTAAGCTTGAATGCCAATATATTAATTTACAGTAATAATAATTGCTAGACATATTAAAAGCCTATTGAAATTTATAAGGGACAGTCTTTCAAGGTAATTAAAAAAATGAAGAAAATCATTATTAGACAATTACATCACTTCCAAAGAGAAATCAGTCTCAATGACTAGCTGGTATACCCAAAGATTTCAACATCTTCATCAGTCTCCACATTAGGTATAATTTTGTATATGGATCTTGAAGATTCAAATATTCATATTACTAAGGTTTTGTCCTACACATGAAAATACTTGGATCAACATCACATATTTGTCTATGTAAATTCTATGTAAAATTCTACTTAATTTTTTAAAGAATGGGATAAAACTCCATTTTGATGGAAATTTTGTTTTTCAAGTCATATTAGTAACAAATAAGAATATTACTGAACATGTGTCATGATGAGCACTATAAACTGAATATCCCTTTAAGAGATATTTACATATCTCTATTCTGATATATTAAGGGTATGAAAAAAGATAATTTATTAATTTACTCAGTAGTTATTTACTGAGTACCTGTCATGCACCGTACCAGATGTTCCAATTATAGTGGTAGACAAGATGGATAGAATCCCTGATTCCATTATGCTTACAAACTGATGACTATATGTCAATTCAGAATAGCATTTCTCAGTAGTGTGGAAATCTGGATAAATAGGGACAGTAAAGAGAAAACAAATGAGCATACACTAAGAATTCTCATGTTGAACTGTCACTACTGCATAGTGTGTGGATCCTCATTCACACTATTTTTTTTTTTTTTTTTTTTTTTTTTGAGACGAGTTCTCCCTCTGTCGCCCAGGCTGGAGTGCAGTGGTGAGATCTCGGCTCACTTCAAGCTCTGCCTCCCGGGTTCATGCCATTCTCCTGCCTCAGCCTCCAAAGCAGCTGGGACTATGGGTGCCCACCACCACGCCCGGCTAATTTTTGTATTTTTAGTAGAGACGGGGTTTCACCGTGTTACCCAGGATGGTCTCGATCTCCTGACCTCGTGATCCGCCCACCTCAGCCTCCTAAAGTGCTGGGATTACAGGCGTGAGCCACCGCGCCCGGCCCACACTATTCTGACTAAAGCTACACTTTTACTGAAAGGTGCAGATGTCTGGGAAACGTGCATCTCTCCAACACTTATGACTATTTGACATGTCTCAAGTATTTTATAAAGTGGTTTATATGTGCTTGTCTTTTCCTTTTTACAATATATCACATTCTGCATTTCAAATATGCACATAATGAAGCAGGATCAGAAAGAGAAAGTAACTTGCCTAATGTCACATAGCTCTTTAACTGTGAAGCCAAAAGTTTATCTCAGTGTTAAGGGCTGAATCGTGTACCCCAAAGTTCATATGTTGAAATGCTAAGCTCTGGTACCTCGGAATGCAGTTGTATTAGGAGATAGTGTTTTTAAAGAGGTAATTAAGTCAAAAGGAGATCATGAGGATGGGCCCTAATCCAACGTGACTGTGGTCCTTATAAGAAAAGGAAAGTAGGACACATAGAGAAACAGAGGTTAGAGCATGTGAAGACAAAGGGAAAATACAGCCATTTGCAAGCTAACAAGAGAGACCTCAAAATAAATTAATCCCACTGATATCTTGGTCTTGCACTTCTTGCCTCCAGAATTGTGAGGAAATAAATTTATGTTATTTAAGTTCTCCAATCTCTGGAATTTTGCTATGGCAGCCCCAGCAAACTGACATACTCAGATTGGACTGACTCCAAATAAATGGCTTATAAGCAAAATTTATGGAATTTATAAGGACTTTATAAAGAAAAAGAGATATTCTATGGATTATTAATTATTTATCCACACATAAAAGATATTCTATATGTCAAAAATAAAACATCATTGAGTTCCAATTCTTATATCTAAGGTATAACTTTTAAGAAAAAAAATGAGTAAAATGATACCAGAAATAAAGACATTATTAACAGGATTATCTGATGATAAAATAACAGGTATTTCTTTTTATATTTAACATATTTATTCTATATGATCTAGTATGTTTTGTCAATTAACATTTCTTTTTAAAATACTTATTAAATACTATTTTAGGTATTTCTATTAATAATTATTGAAATCTATTACAAGAAATGAATTTGCTGGATGCTGTGAGGACAAAACAGGGGAAGAACACACAGATTTCTAAAGTATAATCCTTGTAAATGCATCCACTATGACTTGCTTCTCTAAATCATGGTTTAAAACAGTTGGTTGTTTTTTTGTTATTCTTTTTTTTTTTTTTACTACTGATGGTAAATCATCCACTTCTATCACAGTCAATCTTTCCTATTAGGAAAATTCCAGAACATTCCTCTTGAAGTATATTTCTTTTTTTTTTTTCTTTTTTGAGACGGAGTTTTGCTCTTGTCTCCTAGGCTGGAGTGCAATGGCACAATCTCCTCTCACTGCAACGTCTGCCTCCTGGGTTCAAGTGATTCTCCTGTCTCAGCCTCCTGAGTAGCTGGGATTACAGGTGTGACCCAATGTGCCCGGCCCCAATTTCTTAAGATAAGGGGTGGGGATATTATTCAAGTGCTACTGCAACGCCCAGGTAAACAGGGGAATCTAATCATTTCCCTGTTGCTATTGCCTGTTGTTCTGGAGAGTTCAAGGACTGGTTGTTACTGCTACAGTGATATTCTTGCCATGCAAACTTCTGAGGCTGAGTTACCTCTTGGTTTCCCATGTTTGAACCCCAATAATAACATGCTTATAGTTGACATGCCCAGTTATTTTGGCTCTTCCTTAGGGTCAGGAAAAGCTCCACAGGGCAATCATAAGTCATATCCAAAACAGCCGCTGTCTCTGAGATTTGGGTGCTTATTTTGAGCCAGAGTAAAGCTGAAACTCTTCCATCTCTTCTGGTGAATACTCCTTTTGGGGCATTTGACCCTATGTTCACTGACACTCTGCCTTTCTAGAGAGGTGTTCTGAAAACCCAGAGATATGTTCCAGTGATATGTCTTTGCAATGCCAGAATACGTTTAGCATAACCTCCCACCTTTTCCCAAAAGCATTGACATGCCTCCTCTTCAAACATACGCATAAACAAAGGAGGACCATTCCAGTCTTTCTTTACGAATCACACAATAAGCACTAAATTGCTGCTTGATTTCTACATCAGAGAGACTAGATTTTGTAAGTAATACTTTTGAATGAAAAACTCAATCTCATTTTAGATCTTTTATTCAAAGAAGATAAATAACGGGCCTAAAGTTAACGATTGGGGTTGAATGTACATTTAAGACAGGATCCCATGCTCCAGCATGTTTCTCCCACCTCCCAATCTCCCTTTTTTTATTTTGTGTATAATCCCATGTGCTCTTTTCATTTCATTGTAATTTTCTTCATAATTAAGAATCTATGACTTATTTCCTTTCCCTATCATTTCCTTTCTCGTAACATAGCAAAACAATGTGGCAAAATCAGTGATTTGTTACTTAAGTAATGTAATTAGTGCTCATTTAAAAAAACAAAAAAAGAATATTTTAATCATATTTTTTCTTTATGAGTCTCTACTTGTTTGCACATATTTGTAGTAGGGAAAAAAGTTGATATAGTAAACATTATTTTCCTTCCTTTTCTTTTTCTTTATTCTAGCAGTTGCTCATTAAATCAACTGGTATACCGAAATTCTGTCTTTTGAGCAAAGGCATAGGTCCCAGACAGTGGAGTGGGAAGAAATATGTAGAGACAGTGTCTGGGGGAAAAGGGAAGAAAAGAAGAATATCTGTGCATTCTAACAGCAGAGACAACTCATATGCTATTTCTTTGCATCTGAATGAAGTCAACAAAACTCATGGAAAACAGACACTGTTCTCTGAGTTCTACAAAAAAACAGAGCCTGAGGCAAAGAACCCGTATGTTAACAATTATTTGGCAGGGGGCATTGCCAGAGAAGTAAGAATGAAGAGGAAAACAAACAAGAGTGCAGTAAGGAAGGAGGAAGATAAAATACAAAGCGATGTGTTGCTAAGCTTGTGACGGCTTAGCGTCAAAACACAACTGTCACACTTGGAGGCATCTCCCAAGAGGCTGCTTGGAATTACTGCATTTCAGAACAGTTCACAGTAAGTGAAAGGGAGGGGAGGAAGATTGAGCAATTAATCTGCTGTCTCTTTCCTGTCTTCTGTCTCTGTATATGTATGGGGTATAGATAACTCTCTTGACCCCCCACAGTCACTAAGTTCTGGGTTGTGTTTTCCAGCCCTTTAAAGTAGCCATTGATGAAATTAAAGCCATCACAGGCCTATTCATGCCTGTGACCTCTCCTTAGCGGGAAGTGCACATAGAGAAGGGGAATGTTCTTAGGCAGCGGCGAAGGCAGCAGCCAGCACACTCTGAGCTTTAGAACTGTGGGTACACAGTGAGCCATTGATAGAACTGATCCAGCAAGGAAGAAAGACAAATAACAGAAGAACAGAACTATGGCAATTTTGGAAGGTACCTGATAACAGTTCGGATATTTTTACCCACTCAAAGCTCATGTTGAATTGTAATTCCCAGTGCTAGAGGTGGGGGTCTGGTGGAAGGTGTTTGGGTCACGGGGGCAGATCACTCATGGCTTGGTGCTGTCTTTACAATAATGATTTCTCTCAATATCTGATCATTTAAAAGTGTGGGACACCTTCCCCACAATTCTCTTCCTTGCTCTTGCCCTGACCATGTAACGTGCCTTTTGTTCCCACTTCACTTTCCACCATGATTGAAAGCTCCCTGAGGCTTCACCAAAAGCTGCAGATGCCAACACCATGCTTCCTCTGAAGCCTGCAGAACTGTGAGCCAATTAAACCTCTTTTCTTTATTAGTTACTCAGTCTCAGGTATTTCTTTACAGCAATGCAAGAATGGCCTAATACAGTATCCAGTAAAAGGTAAACTTTTCTATTCACCTGACAGTATAAGTCTGAGTGAGAAATTATTACCTTTTTTACACTTTAAAAATTTCCTACCTACTATAGAAAAAGGTCTTATCTAGCAATGTGCAAAACAATTATAATCAAGGGCTGTTTATAAAGGTGATAATACACATCCATACATGTTTATGCTCATAAGTTTGTTACATCATTGATATTGAGACGTGAAATGGACTCTCAGGAGTCACAGCTCAGAAATGTCAGAGAACACCGATAAGACAGAATTTCAAAGTATTATAGTTAAAACTAAACTTAACTAAAACTGTAAGTCAGTGAAAACTAAACAAAACAACCAACCTGAAGGAATAGCAGGGGAAATAAAGAGATCAATGAAAGGTTTCTTTGATGAGATTTATTTCTCTGACTTCACGGAATACTGAGGAAAGAAACTTTGTGTACAATTATCTTTAAGGACCTTGTATGAAATTCTAAATTTCTTTTAATTGCAAACAAACAAGCAATAGCAATAAAAATAGATCTCTTTTTATAGTTATAAAATGAATAGCCTGATTGATAAAAGACACTCTTGTCTCTCTACCCTTTTCAATATCTAAAATTAGAGGAAGAGTGGCAGAGATGAGGTTATGGGTTTGTCTCTCAAATGAGAAAATAGTCAGAGGCCACATCAACCTAGGACTCTCAGAGACTTTTCATGGTATGGCAGTTTTCAGCCATACATTAACCCAACTCCTCTGCCATTTCTATCCTCCCAGTCGGTCTCTGCTCTGTGTGAGACCCCCAGGTATGTGGCATGACCCTTGAAGGGTCCACAAAAAGAAATGAGGTATAGATTAATGTCCTTTGTGGAACACAAGGTGTAGAGGTAAAATTTAAGTGGAAAGAGAAAGTAAAATTATATTTTGTGTACAATTGAGTTTGTTGACTAATATTCTCCCTCTCACTTTAAATATATACAAACTCAGAATATTGATAACTCATCACAAATATATAAACGGAATTATATCTTTAAAGTTTGCTTCATTTAGTAAACATTATCAAAATCACTAATGATGTACAAAGTACATTTAAGTAATATATTAAAGTGTATAGATGTGCCATGTTGTACTCATTTGTACTTTTGTTAGTAGATATCTTGGTATATATAAACTGTGATCAAAGCTATGATTACTCCCTGAAGAAGCATTTTCAGAAGAATCAATTACTTAGAAAATTTTTAAAGACTCTTGGGGTATTGCAAAATTGCCCTCCAGAAAATTCATTCCAATTTACAATCACTCTATCAATTTATTAGAGGGTTTTTTGCAATCATTCACTGTTTATTGCAACCTCTCACTGGCAGTATCAAATGTGTAGTAAGAAAAACAAGAAATAGTATTGTTATTAATTCCTATTAATTCAGTGAACATGTCTTAACATACATGTTGGTTATCTGCATTTCTTTGTTTTAAAATTCCTGCTTGTAAATGTACTTTATGGCATAAAGTAGGGAATTGATTTGGCCTACCAATATCACGGTAAATTGTGTTCATTTAGAACATTAGCTTTGTGGTCAGTCTATGCTTCCTAATGTAATGTTGATTAGCTTGGTGACATTGGTTACATTATATATCATTTTTAACCTTCAGTTTTCACATGTATAAAAATAGAAATAATAATAAATGTATATCTCCTAGTATTGTTTAATCTAAATGATGTAATATCCCCAAAGTAATTAGCATGTCACTAGCACACTGTTCATGTCGAATAAAGGTAAACTGCTATAATTACAGGAAAGATAGTTGACATATCTGCTAAAGCAAAACTTGAATTCAACACAAGTGTCTCATTCTTTCTTTAAAAAAGCCAAAAATACTAAATTAATATTTTAAAAAATAGTATTGATGTGCCAAACTAAAATATGAACAATTTTATTTTAAAATAATCTTACAAAATATAATCAAATAAATAAACTAATTCTTTGTCATAAGAAATAAGTGGTTTTCATGATGCAGACCTATTAGATTAAGGAAGAAACTTCAATAAGCGCATTATGTTATATCATTGATTTTTTGTTATTATTTTCTCATGCTTGTGGCCTGTTAACTGAGAAGTGAATAGGCCATTAAAATGTTCTAGGTTTTTAAAATATATTTAATAAACATAGAAGGAGAAGTTGCATTTATTAGGCTGTACTTCATGTAATTCACACAGCCACAAAACAAATGGTGAGTATAAAACATGTTCTACTGATTGTGGGCAAGACAGCCAAATAAGAACAGCTCCAGTCTCCAGCTCCCAGTGAGACCAATGCAGAAGGCAGGTGATTTCCACATTTCCAACTAAGGTACCCAGTTCATCTCATTAGGACTGGTTAGACAGTGGGTGCAGCCCACGGAAGGCAAGCAGAAGCAGGGTGGGGCATCACCTCACCCAGCAGGTACAAGGGGTCGGGGAACTCCCTCGCCTAGCCAAGGGAAGCTGTGAGGGACTGTGCCATGAGGGATGGTGCTATCTGGCCCAGATACTACATTTTTCCCACGGTCTTCACAACCACAGGCCAGGAGATTCCCTCGGGTGCCTACAACACCAAGGCCCTGGATTTCAAGCACAAAACTGGGCGGCCATTTGGGCAGACACCGAGTTAGCTGCAGGAGTTTTTGTCATACCTCAGTGGTGCCTGGAACACCAGTGAGACAGAACCATTCACTCCTCTGGAAAGGGGGCTGAAGCCAGGGAGCCGAGTGGTCTTGCTCAGCAGATCCCACCCCCATGAGGCCCAAAAAACTAAGATCCACTGGCTTGAAATTCTTGCTTCCAGCGGATCAGTCTGAAGTCAAATTGGGATGCTTGAGCTTGGTGGGAGGAGTGGTGTCCACCATTACTGAGGCTTGCAAATGCAGTTTGCCCCTTACAACGTAAACAAAGCTGCTGGGTGGTTTGAACTGGGTGCAGAACCCACCGCAGTGCGGCAAAGCTGCTGTAGCCAGACTGCCTCTCTAGATTCCTCCTCTCTGGGCAGGGCATCTCTGAAAAAAAGACAGCAGCCCCAGTCAGGGGCTTATAGATAAAACTCCCATGTTTCTGGGACAGAACGCCTGGGGGAAGGGCTGGCTGTGGGCACAGCTTCAGCAGACTTAAATGTTCCCGCCTGTCAGCTCTGAAGAGAGCAGCAGATCTTCCAGCACAGAGCATGAGCTCTGCTAAGGGACAGACTGTCTCCTCAAGTGGGTCCCTGACTTCGTGACTCCTGACTGGTAGACATTTAGCAGCAGGGGTTGACAGACACCTCATACAGAAGAGCTCTAGCTGGCATCTGGCAGCTGGCCCTCTGGGACGAAGCTTCCACAGCAATCTTTGCTGTTGTGTAGCCTCGGCTGGTGATATCCAGGCAAATAAGGCCTGGAGTGGATGTCCAGCAAACTCCAGCAGACCTGCAGAAGTGGGGCCTGAGTGTTAGAAGGAAAACTAAAAAACAGAAAGTGATATCCTCAACATCAACAAAATGGACGCCCACACAAAAACCCCATCTGAAGGTCACCAATATCGAAGACCAAAGGTAGATAAATCCACAAACATGAGGAAAAACCAGTGCATAAAGGCTGAAAATTCCAAAAACCAGAACACCTCTTGTCTTCCAAAGGATCACAACTTGTCACCACCAAGGGAACAAAATTGGATGGAGAATGAATTTGACAAATTGACAGAGTAGGCTTCAGAAGGTGGTAATAACAAACTACTCTGAGCTAAAGGAGCATGTTCTAACCCAATGCAAGAAAGCTAAGAACCTTGATAAAAGGTTACAGAAACTGCAAACTAGAATAATCAGTTTAGAGAAGAATATATATGACCTGATGGAGCTGAAAAACACAGCACAGCAAGAGAACTTCATGAAGCATACACAATTATCAATAGCTGAATTGATCAAGTGGAAGAAAGGATATCAGAGATTGAAGATCAACTTAATGAAATAAAGCATGAAGACAAGAGTAGAGAAGAAAGAATGAAAAGGAACAAACAAAGCCTCCAAGAAATATGGGACTATGTGAAAAGGCCAAACCTACGTTTGATTGCTATACCTGAGAGTGACGGGAAGAATGGAACCAAGTTGGAAAACACACTTCAGGATATTATCCAGGAGAAATTCCTAAACCTAGCAGGACAGGCCAACATTCAAATTCAGGAAATACAGAGAACACCACAAAGATAATCCTTGAGAAGTGCAACCCCAAGACACATAATCATTAGATTCACCAAAGTTGAAATGAAAGAAAAAACGTTAAGGACAGCAAGAGAGAAAGGTCAAGTTACCCACAAAGGGAAGCCCATCAGATTAACAGCGGATCTCTCTGTAGAAACTCTACAAGCCAGAAGAGAGTGGGGGTCAATATTCAACCTTCTTAAAGAAAAGAATTCTCAACCCAGAATTTCATACCCAGCCAAACTAAGCTTCCTAAATGAAGGAGAAATAGAATCCTTCACAGACAAGCAAATGCTGAGAGATTTTGTCACCACCAGGCCTGCCTTACAAGAGTTCCTGAAGGAAGCACTAAATATGGAAAGGAAAAACTGGTACTAGGCACTGTGAAAACATACCAAAATGTAAAGACCATTGACACTATGAATAAACTGTATCAACTAATGGGCAAAATAACAAGCTAGCATCATAACAACAAAATCAAATTCACGTATAACAATGATAACTTTAAATGTTAACAGGCTAAATGCCCCAATTAAAAGATACAAACTGGCAAATTGGATAAAGAGTCAAGATCCATTGGTGTGCTGTATTCAGGAGACCCAACTCACATGCAAAGACACACATAGGCTCAAAATAAAGAGATGAAGGAATATTTACCAAGCACATGGAAAGAAAAAAACAGAGGTTGCAATCCTAGTCTCTGATGAAACAGACCTTAAACCAACAAAGATCAAAGAAGACAAGGGCATTACAAAATGGTAAAGCAATCCATGAAACAAGAAGAGCTAACTATCTTAAATATATATGCACCCAATATAGGAGCACCCAGATTCATAAAGCAAGTTCTTAGAGACCTACAAAGACACTTAGACTCCCACACAATGATAGTGGAAGACTTTAACACCACACTGTCCATGTTAGACAGATGAACAAGACAGAAAATTAACAATGATATTCAGGACTTGAACTGAGCTCTGGACCAAGCAGACCTAATAGACATCTAAAGAACTCTCCACCCAAATCAATAGAATATACATTCTTCTCAGCACCACACCACATAGCACTTATTCTAAAATCAACCACATAATTGGAAGCAAAACACTCCTCAGCAAATGCAAAAGAATGGAAATCATAACAGACAGTCTCTCAGACCACAGTGCAATCAAATTAGAACTCAGGATTAAGAAACTCACTTAAAACCACACAACCACATGGAAACTGAACAACCTGTTCCTGAATCATTACTGGGTAAATAACAAAATTAAGGCATAAGTAAATAAGTGCTTTGAAACCAGTGAGAACAAAGATACAACACACCAGAATCTCTGGGACACAGATAAAGCAGTGTTTAGAGGGAAATTTCTAGCACTAAATGCCCACATGAGAAAGCAGGAAAGATCTAAAATCAACACCTTAACATCACAATTAAAAGAACTAGAGAAGCAAGAGTAAAGAAATTCAAAAACTAGCAGAAGACAGTAAATAACTAAAATCAGAGCAGAATTGAAGGAGATAGAGACAGGAAAAACCCTTCAAAAAATCAATGAATCCAGGAGCTGGTTTTATAAAAAGATTAACAATAAAGATAGACTGCTAGCCAGACTAATGAAGAAGAAAAGAAAGAAGAATCAAATGGACACAATAAAAAATGATAAATAGGATATCACCACTGATTCCAATGAAATACAAACTACCATCAGATAATATTATAAACACCTCTACACAAATAAATTAGAAAATCTAGAAGAAATGGATAAATTCCTGGACACATATACCCTCCCAAGACTAAACCAGCAAGAAGTCGAATTCCTGAATGGACCAATAAACAAGTTCTGAATTTGAGGCAGTAATTAATAGCCTACCAACCAAAAAAAGCCCAGGACCAGACAGATTCACAGCCGAATTCAACCAGAGTTACAAAGAAGAGCTGATACCATTTCTTCTGAAACTGTTCCAAACCCTAGAAAAAGAGGGATTTCTCCCTAATGCAATTTATGAGTCCAGCATCATCCTGATACGGAAATCTGGCTGAGACACAACAAAAAAAGAAAATTTCAGGCCAATATCCCTGATGACCTTCGATGCAAAAATCCTCAATAAAATACTGGTAAACCAAATCCAGCAGCACATTAAAAAGCTTATCCGCAACTATCAAGTTGGCTTCATTCCTGGGATGCAAGCCTGGTTCAACATACACAAATCAATAAATGTAATCCATCACATAAACAGAACCGATGACAAAAACCACAAGATTATCTCAATAGATACAGAAAAGGTCTTTGATAAAATTCAACACCCAATCATGCTAAAAGCACTCAATAAACTAGGTATTGATGGAATGTATCTCAAAATAATAAGAACTATTTATGACAAACTCACAGCCAATATCATACTGAATGAGCAAAAACTGGAAGCATTCCCTTTGAAAACCAGCACAAGACAAGGATGCTGTCTCTCACCACTCCTATTCAACATACTATTGGAAGTTTTGGCCAAGGCAATCAGGCAAGAGAAAGAAATAAAGAGTATTTAATTAAGCAAAGAGGATGTCAAATTGTTTCTGTTTGCAGATGACATGATTATATATTTAGAAAACCCCATTGTCTCAGCCCAAAATCTCAAGCTGATAAGCAACTTCAGCAAAGTCCCAGGATACAAAAGAAATGTGCAAAAATCACAAACATCCCTATACACCAATAATAGAAAAACAGAGAGCCAAATCACGAGTGAAATCCCATTTACAATTTCTACAGAGAATAAAATACCTAAATATACAACTTACAAGGGATGTGAAGGACCTCTTCAAAAAGAACTACAAACCACTGCTCAAGGATTTAAGAGAGGAGAAAAGCAAATGGAAAAACATTCCATGTTCATGGATTGGAAGAATCAATATTGTGAAAATGGCCATACTGCCCAAAGTAATTTATAGATTTAATGCCCTTCTCATCAAGCTACCATTGACTTTCTTCACAGAATTAGAAAAAACTACTTTAAGATTCATATGGAACCAAAAAAGAGCCCGTATAACCAAGACAATCCTAAGCAAAAAGAACAAAGTTGGAGGCATCATGCTACCTGACTTCAAACTATACTACAAGGCTACGATAACCAAAACAGCATGTTACTGGTACCAATTACAGATATATAGACCAATGGAACAGAACAGAGCCCTCAGAAATAACACCACACATCTACAACCATCTGATTTTTGACAAAACTGACATAAATAAGCAATGAGGAAAGGATTCCTTATTTAATAAATAGTTGGGAAAACTGGCTAGCCATATGGAGAATACTGAAACTGGACATCTTCCTTACACCTTATACAAAAATTAATTCAAGATGGATTAACAACTTAAATGTAAGACCTAAAACCATAAAAACCCTAGAAGAAAACCTAGGCAATACCATTCAGTATATAGGCATGGGCAAGGCTTCATGACTAAAACATCAAAAGCATTTGCAACAAAAGCCAAAATTGACAAATGGGATCTAATTAAACTAAAGAGCTTCTGCATGGCAAAAGAAATTATCAGACTGAACAGGCACCCTACAGAATGGGGGAAAATGTTTGCAATCTATGCACTTGAGAAAGGGATAATATCCAGAATCTACAAGGAACTTAAACAAATTTACAAGAAAAAAAGAAACAACCCCATCAAAAAGTGGGCAAAGAATATGAACAGGCACTTCTCAAAAGAAGACATTTATGAGACCAACAAACATATGAAAAAAAGCTCGTCATCACTGGTCATTAGATAAATGCAAATCAAAACCACAATGAAATACCATCTCATGCCAGTTAGAATGGCTGTCATTAAAAAGTCAGGAAACAGCAGATGCTGGAGGGCATGTGGAGAAATATGAATGCTTTTACACTGTTGGCGGAAGTGTAAATTAGTTCAACCATTGTGGAAGACAGTGTGATGATTCCTCAATAATCTAAAACCAGAAATACCATTTGACCCAGCAATCCCATTACTGGGTATATACCCACATAGAATAAGTCATTCTACTGTAAAGACACATGCACACATATGTTTATTGCAGCACTGTTCACAATAGCAAAGACTTGGAACCAACTGAAATGCCCATCAATGATAGACTGGATAAAGAAAATGTGGCACATATACACCATGGAATACTATGCAGCCCTAAAAAAGAATGAGATAATGTCCTTTGCAGGGACATGGATGAAGCTGGAAGCCATCATTCTCAGCACACTAACACAGGAACAGAAAACCAAACACCACATGTTCTCATTCATAAGTGGGAGTTGAAAAATGAGAAGACTTGGACACAGGGAGGGTAACATCACACACCAGGGCCTGTCAGGGGGTGGGGGGCAAGGGGAGGGACAGCATTAGGAGAAATACCTAATGCAGATGATGGGTTGATGAGTACAGCAAACCACCGCGGCACATGTATACCTATGTAACAAACCTGCACATTCTGCACATGTATCCCAGAACTTAAAGTATAATAAAAAATAAATGTTCTACTTTAACTCACATATTGTGTATATCTTACTTAAGATGGTTGGAGGCAGGGTCTCCTGGTGTTGCTTTGGTGATTCAACAATGTCATCAAGGACTCAGGCCTTTCATTCTGCCTTCTGTTACCCTTGGATATTTGTCCTTCATGATGGTAGTAGGATGACTCCATTTTCAAATCTTTTGTCCTCATGAAATATTAGTGAATGCAGGAAAGAAATGGAAAATATTAAAGAGCTTTCTTTCCCTTTAAGTCTCTCTTTTACCACTAAGGATACTGTTTTCCATAATTCCTCCTATTACTCTTTCTCTCACATTCCCTTGCCAGTACTGGATCACATATCAAACTTTAGTCTAATAAAGGAGAATGAATTTACCATAAGGGACTTAAACTAATCATAACCCATACCCTGGGGCTATTCACATTGCTGTTTAAACAAAGCTTAGCCCCATAAGAAATGTGGGCAAGACTTTTAGGAAAGCAACCAAATACCTTCAACCAAAATAACTGTCAATATTAAACATATGCCCTAATCATACTTCTTTATTCATTTAATTTCCATACAACCCTGTGAAAGAAACCTCAGCTTTATCTCTGGCATTCGTATAAGTTAATTAACATGTTCAAAGTCCCACAGCTAGAGATTGGTGGAGCTTGGGTTTCAATTCAGTCTGAATATTGAGCTCAAGTTCTAAATTAGGACTCTATTACTTTCCAACAGTTCGACTTTGAATTCAGACACTTCTAAAGTAAAAAGAAAATAGCTCTACAATGAAGCAAAAGTATCTCAATGATAGTTTTTGGAAAATACCTCTTAAAAAACATTTTTGCACTGAAAATTTAGCTCTCAAGAAATGTGAAGGGGGCACAATTGATGTAATTCAGGGAAGACAGTATGAAACACAAAAAATTTAACGTATTATTAATTTGCCCCAACCTGGACTACAAATCTGTTTTTCAAAATAAATTATGGTTTAATATCAAATGATGAATTCTTACTAAAGACAATATACATTTTCAATTATAAATTATGGCAAAAGTTATAAAGATTTCAAAATTACAGGAAAAAAAATCACTACTGCTGGCTATTAATTTCTGCCATCCTCCCCTCCTCTGTTACAATGTAGAATGTCTTTTGTAGCAATATCATTACCAGATCAAGGAGTACAACAGAAGCCTCAGGTACTGAGGTTTTCTGCTTTTGAACTAGAACATGCATATTTCTTTTTCTTACAATGGAGCAGCTGATCCAGGGCATATGAGCAGACTTTGCCTGGATTTTCTTTTTAGTACTCTCTGTGGGTACTTGCTTTGGAACTTACCTGGACTCGCGAAAGGAGTAGGCTGCAGTGAGAAGAACATGATCCTTGAAATCATGTGAAACCTAATTTGAGGACTTGCTCCATTTCTTGACTCAGAGTAACTTGGACTGGTTATGCGTCATACCTGAGCCTCTCTTCCCACAGCTCTAAAGTCAAGTGTATGAGTATTAGCAGTGGGGATGGGGAAAAGAACACCACTTCTGAGGAAATTGCAAGCATTCAAGTTTTAAGCTATGTAAACTATCTAGCACATAGTAGGAACTACATAAAGTATTAGCTTTCTGCAGAATTTTTTCTCCAGTAGACGAAGTCAGGCTTCCAATCCCTACATTTTACTCACTGGTTGCTCATTCTCTAAATTGACAAAATGGATCACATATGGTTCCCTCTAATTCCCTCCTGTCCTTTTCCTTGTTTCTACTTCACTCCTTCTCCAACTTATTTATATGATTTCAAGCCTTCAATGCCCCACAAAATTTCTAAAAAGATAAACATGCAGATTCAATCTCTATAATAATTTTCTAAAGGAAACATCTCTTCCAGGGCGTTTTAGAAATTTACTAATACTCTGCAGGCAAGCTCTTCCTATTTGCTCTAGCTCTGTCTTCTAGCTCATTCTTTTCTAGTTCTATCCCTCCATTTCCTCCACTTCCTTTCTCTATAAATTCCTACTGATGTAGCTTCAGGGTCCCAAGACTGTTGGAATTATAATAATAACCTTAAGTTATTTACATTCCTTATTGCTAATCTATAGGTCATCTTGAGAATTCGGCTAAGATGCTTTAATTACATATTTAAAAATTGCAAGCCAACTTCATTTGATGTAATGTTAATTCAGAAAATAAATATTCAGCTACAATAGATATAGTCAATTTTCAACGATTTCAGTAACCTAATTCAGTAAGTAAGCACGTAATTCTAAAGATCACAAAGGAGAGACATTGTTTTACACTGTCTTTCCTATAAAGGTTGTTATATAGCTCTCATAATTAATTAAAGCATACTCAATGTTAACAATTTTTCAGGTATACTTTTTCACTTTTCTTAGTCTCATACAAGTGAATAATTATGAAGCCTGACATTTTATCCTGAATAAGTCATAACTTTCAAATAATCCTTTATTAAATAACATATATAAAATATGCAAATTATAAATGTATAGCCAGTTTATTTCAAAAATGGAACACACCTGCATAACAGACACACTGATCAAGAAATAAACTTGACCAGTACATTGCACAGTGTTCTATTAGATATATTAAGTGATTCATTCTAAAGATGTGACCTTTCACGATTGAGGGAGCTGGTTAAACCCATCTGTGTAAGGCTCTTGTCTTCATGTCTGACGCCAGGGCTTGAAGTCCACAGGGCAAGCAGTCAGGAAGGGAAGGTGACATAAAGTCGATGAGGGCTATGGCAAGCCAGAACTCACAGGTATAAGTGGACCCCACAAAGGTGCCCCGGGATCTGCCTCAATTCTTATTCATTCCAACCTTCATGCTATGATATCTTGTGGAGAAGCTGGCACCCTTTCTCCTGGCACTAACCATCCAGATGACTCAGGAGTTAGAAAGTCTGAAGAGGAATACAGAGCGGTTGCATTTGCAGTCCCCTCTGCTCCCCCACAGCAAGTAGATAAACCTGCAGATAAAGTAGTAACATGTGTGAGGTACTACAATGCCTGTCTGAACTTTTGAAAGCAAAAATCAAAATGATTGCGGCTCCTCTTCTGACTTCAAATATTATGTGAAAATATGTCTTGTGGTCCACCCTATCCAAAAACACAGAGAGAAAGGAATTCTGAGAAACGTGGTTAATCACAGTTCAATTGACATTTTACAAAGCCACCAGAACCAGTAACTTTGTTATCCTTGAGAACCACATGTGGAAAAGGGAGATAACTGGGTTGGCGCAAGGCCACTCGGAGAACCCTCTTGAATGTGTAATGGTAGTATATAAGTGCAGTCTTCAGTTATATTTCCATAACAGTTAAATAGGATACACTTTCATATGTCATTGGCCATTCTGACATTCTGTTTTCTGAAGTGCCTATTCAAGTATTTTGCTTTTGTGAGGAAAGGGGTGTGTCTTGGTCTATCATTCTTTTATGGATTTGTAGGATGTCCTCACATTTATTTGAGATACGAGTCATTTGTTGACAAAAAAACAAAGAGATATATATCACATATCTTTTAGTATTCTCTGGGTTGCCTATTTGTTCTCTTAATAAATGTCCATGACTTTTTGACTTATGTAACAGGGAGCTCTAGATTTAATACGAAACCACTTAAACCAAACACTTAATTGGAAAGTAGATCAAAATGGTGAATCCAATATATTAAAGAAAATATTTTTAATCTAGATAGACACACTTAAAATTACATGCCTAACAAATTATTATAGTTTGTATAATTATACATTTTATAAATAATCCTTTAGAATATTTATTTTTAAATGTGTTTAATATGATTATTAAATGGTTACTATAATATGCAGAGCAAAAGGGGAGCCTTAAGTCTTTTTTAAAAAACTAGAAATGTTTTTGATGAAAACTATTATTTAACTTCATAAAATGAAAACTAACATGAAAGGAACATAATTATAAGATAAACAGTGTCACATGGTATTAAAATAATAAAACACATATGCAATGGGCACTTTAAAACACAGATAAATCCCCTCTAGGTTACTGTTAGGAGAGCCAAAGTAACATTTTGTATCTGATTTTATTTATTCAACTTTTTACTTCTTCTCTTGCTCATGAATTTTACATTCTTTTTCCCTCTCTTTCCCCATCCTTTCCTCATCCTTTTCCTTATTTAGGTACAAGTATCTCAGGATTTCTAATAGCCTAAAGGAAAATCCATTACTTAAACAAGCTTCATCAGGCTCTTAGTGTAAAACTCTATTAGCTTTAACACAACACATAGCAATTTGCCCAAGGCAGTTTCCTCTAATTCAGTGCCTAGAAATATCCAGTGATTTAACTTCAGGGTCTGAAATCACCAAAGTACTTTCCCATTCCACCAACAGAATAAAGCTGACAGCTCATAAAAACCATCTTTTGCCCTTTCTAGTTATTTTTCTAGTTAAAGATGAGCTCCATGACCTAATTGCCATCCCTTTGCATTCTAATCTAGTATTTGAGGACAGCAATAAAGATGTAGGTTGTTTCTTATGGATAATTTCCTAAAAATTGAGTGTTTTTAAGTATGAACCTAATATATTTCCTGAAGGACTTAAAGCCTCCTTGTGGTTTATTGGTTTGCTTTAGAAAAAAAAAATTGACTTTCTAAAATAAAATATCTAACCACATCGAAACTAGTAGGGAAACTGATATCAAAACTGTCCTCATAAAGGAGGGGACAATATCCATCAACAAAATTCATCTATCAGTGTTCCTATTTGCATGACCAAGAACATCCAAACTGACTTGGATAACAAAATGTGTAACTAAATGTTTGATTTGATAAATTCATCAATTTACTCAAGTTATGCATAGACTGGTTGGGTCACTGCTGAATAAGCCAACACAAATATTGCTGGCATAAGTTGAGACACCACTTATAACTTGGGTACAATTTGGCTACATCATTTGCTTCATAAAGTATTGCTTGACCCAAGAAACTATCAATTCGTATATCCTATCCCAATATATAGCTCAGCTGTGGAATGTCACAGGGCTTCAAAAAAGTAGACCCTTCCCAGCAACCACTCAGCACAACCCAGCCCAATCCCCTTGAGCCTTCTCAAGTTCCCATGACACTTTCTTAAAGTCATTGCACCCACATTCACATTTGCCATTGTCAGAAGAACAAAGAAATCTCTATTGTACTTTGCAAGTGACTGCAATCTGCTTCTTATTACACCTAGGTAACCGTATTAACATCAGAACACCGTAATCCCTACCTACACTCCAATCTGTTCAGCAGCATCTATCCTTGAGAGGTTCAAAGGTATTTGAGATATAGGAAAAACCAAAGTGTTTTCTCTACTTTCCCACACCACTCCTCACTCAACACAGTACTTCTCCTCCAACATAGATGAGTGACTTTTGTTTTTGCTCTTTCTACATATCAATCTATTTTCCAGCAAAGACCAACTGGGTGTTTTATAATTTAATTCTATTCTGACATTATCTATCACAGTCCGCGTGGAGTTAGAGTCAAATCTGAGAAGTTATGGGCTCAGTCTTCGTCTGCAAAGACTGGCCCTGCTTGAGCTGCCAGTTGTAAGTCCCAGGTTGTGACTTGTACTTCCGCCCAACTTCTGGCTATAAATCAGGGGTTTCCATAATCCCTTCCTTGGATTTGATTAATTTGCTAGAGCACCCCTCAGAACTCAGTGAATAAATTACTTATATTTATTTATTATAAAGCATATTATTAATACAAAGTATACAGATGAACATCCAGACGAAAAAGATGCATAGGGTAAGGCCTAAGAGAAAAGGCATGAAGTTTCCATTTCCTCCTCGGGTGCACCCCCTCCAGGCACCTTTGTGTGTTCAGCAGTTCAGACGCTCTTCCCCAACCCAATCTTTTTGAATTTATATGCAGGGCTTATTTCATAGGCGTGATTGATTAAATCATGGGCCACCTTCTCCTCCCTGAAGTTCAGAAGTGACAGTGAAAGTTCCAACCCTCTAATCACAAGGTTAGTTTCCCTAGAAACCAAACCTCACCTGAGGCTATCCAGTAATCCTCAAAGAGTAGCTTCATTAGAGCAAAAGATGCTTCTATCACTTCCAGGAAACTCCAAGGAATTCAAGCTGTTTCCCAGGAAATGGTGAAGAAGATCACATATTCATGTTTTTATATAAATCACAATATTACAAATAGTGATAAGATTGTCAATCAGGAACCAAACGATAGCTTCAATTTGCTGCCAATCAGTTCAGAGATAAATGGGTGCTAAGTCACAGCTATTCTCTAGATTATCCAACCGAGTCTTTAGGCAGGGCCTAAAATCAATAAGCATCTAATTTATCTTCTCCAGACAAAATAGGTAATGTGGTCTCTCCCAGTATGAGCTGTGTGTTTTGCTACATGTGAGACAAAAGTACCTAAGCATATTGTTATTTTTTGTAGATATTCTTTCAGGTAAAGAGCTACTACTTTTTTCCTGACATCATGATCTGTTTTTGAATTTTGTTGCCTTGTCTGTCATAGTCCCCCCTCTTTCATATTCTAATAATTTTTATCCATATCCTTCTTCCTCCAGTAGAATATTCTGGTTCAGAAATACTGGCTACCATTGAGCTGGCAATAACATTGTTATAGCAGGACTTCTTCTTTCACCCAATTTCCAGTGTGATTTGAGAGGTAAAAATTACAAGAATGTCCCTGAAACTTGGCAAGGGGATCACATTCATAATTAGCCTCAATTTAGCAATAAAGAATGACGTTCAATCCACCCCCAAGGTTCCATTTGTACCATATGGAGTCCAATACAGTGTTGCAGTTGTCATGTCATATACAGTGATGCCTCCTGATACTTGTACAAGAAAGCAAATCCCTTGCCCTGCAATAAACTAGAAGAAAATGAAAGAAAAAAAAATGTGACATAAAGAAGATATAGATATGGGTAGTTTTGTCATCTCCCACCCCATCATTTCTCTGTCTTGTGGAGTAGCCCCTAGAGCACCTCTCATATCAACCTAAGACATATTGATTTTCTTGGACATTCTTTTAAGCTCCTTTCTTCTTCTATTTTACATAATATCTTTTATTTGCACATTCCGATTTTTAAAAGACCACTGCTACATTGTTGATATGTCGAATGTGATATGTCCTTATGTATATTTTTTCCTTATATTTTTATGACAGTTTGTTGCTGTTGTTAGTGGCAAAAAAAAAATACTGTCAATATATAAGCAAAACCATTCAGAGAGACAAAACTCATCTTTAGTAAAGTGAAAGAAGAACTATTTTACAGAAGCTCTATAGGCTTAAATAAATGATGTCACACAGAAACCCAGGAAGAAAGAAGACCAGAAAGTCTAAATATGTTAGTAAATATAAATGATCTATGTTCAAGATCAGTGGCTTTCAACCACAGATGAGGGCAATTTTGTCCCCCTCTTCATAGAGGGAAGTGTTTGGAAACATTATTTTTATTGTTATGGCTGGAGTGAGGAAGGGATTGGCTACTTATATCTAATGGGAAGAGACCAGGAATGGGGTTGAACATACTACAAGGTACAGAATACTTCTCCCCAACAACAAAGCATCCAGTACAAAATGTCAATAGTGACAAGGTTGAGAAACTCTAGTCTCTTTCAATGTACGTCTCCTTAAAGACTATTAGCTGCTAAAGCAAAGCCAAAAAATGTGTAAAAACAGAAATATAAAAATAAATATACAACAGTTCGAAATGCAGTAAGTAGTGATAGATTGTTATAAAATTATTAAAAATGATGAAGTAATATAATTCTTGTAATAGAAACCAAATGAATTACAGATGCGTACTGAAATCTCTAAAGAACCCATCATAAAATAACACAAATAGGCTTAGCTAAAAAACTTATCAGAGGAGATAAAATGGAACAATGAACAATATTTGATTCAACTTTCAAAAGGCAGCAGATAAATAATAAAACAAAGAGCAAATGAGAAACATAGAAATTAAATGTCAACAAGTGAACTTAAATCAAAATATGTCAATAACTACTTGAATGTAAATAGCCTACAAACCTAACTAAAAGGCAGATATTGTAAGGACTGGTAAAAATGTAAGACCTTATATGTTATTCTCCCCTCTCCCCTCAAAAATCACAATTGATACCTAAGGACACAAACAAATTGAAAGTAATACCAAAAAAAAATACATGCAAAAACTATAGGTAAGAAACCTGTTGTGACTATACTAGAATTAGAGAAAACAGATTGTCAAGACCAGAAAATTACTAGAGATTTTAAAAGTACATTTCATAACATAAAAGATCAATTGATCAAGAGAATATAAATACTGTATGTTTGTGCACTCAATAACAAAGCTCCCAAGTATATGAAGCTAAACTGACAAACTTTAATCCCTTCTCTCTGATGAATTGTAAAAGTAGACACAAAGTGGGCAAGGATATGGAAAATTTGAAGAACACTATTAACCAACTTGACTTAATCAATGTATATAAAACACTACACCAAACAAAAGAAGAATACACATCCTTCTGAAGTGGAAGAAAAGTTAGGAAGTATAGAATAATAATACTAGACAACTAGAGAAAAAATGGAAATAATGCTTTGCTATGAGAATCTAGAGGTCATGAGAATTTCAAATATTTTCCTCGTGAATATATATCTTTCAAGTATATTGAAAGAATAAAAATAAATTAATGAAATCATATGAGGGAATTGTATTGAAAAAGCTTACTGTCATTAAAATATGGCATAAAGTGCACTGATATAAGTATATATGAACAGATTTAAGATATTTGGAAAATATTTAGAAGAGTTACAGTAAATGTATATTAATACATTAGCAAACATTGATTTTGATGGTTTTGAACAATGGGGGCTGAGTCTTATAAATTTTTGGCAAGAGGAAATTGCATTGCTTTCATGTTAAAGGAAGATTATAGTCCATAATAACAGAAAGAATATGGTGAGATTGATCCAAAGTCTCATATGGAGGCATATTTTTAAAAAATCCAGCCAGGTACAGTGGCTCATGCCTACAATTCCAACACGTTGGAAGGCTGAGACAGAAGGATTGCTTCAGCCCAGGAGTTTGAGAGTAGCCTGGGGAGTATGATGAGAGCCCATCTCTACAAAAAATTTAAAAACTAGCCAAGCATGGTGGCACATCCCTGTGGTCTCATTTACTTGTAAGGCTGTGGCAGGAGGATCCTTTGAGCCAGGAGGTGGAGGCTGCAGTGAGCTGTGTTCACTCCTCTGTATTCCAGCCTTGGTGACAGAGTAAGACCCTGTTTCCAAAAAAAAAAAAAACCACAAGGAAACAATAAAATTGGATATGCATATTATGAATAGATATGCAATATACATAAATTTACCAATTAATTAGTTTCATTTTAAATCAAAAATTATATAATATGATCATGCTTCTTTGTATTGTCCCAGGACTTTGAATATATAGTAACTATATATTACTTTGAAATATTTTGCTAAACAAGACACTAATGACAGTAATGTAATTATTTGTCTTAGTAAGAGGTCTCACATGTGCTAGCTAAGCATTTGTTGACTGAACGAATGTATTTTATCCGTGTTTATCTTGAAGTTTAGAATATATAATTCCATTAGGGCCAACCATCATTGAGGTCATTGTGATACTGCTATTTTAAGAACATATTAGTTTGCATATTTAGTTTATTTTGAACAAATGCACAAAGTATCAGAAAAACACAAATAAACTCTCTAAATGCAACTGTTAAAAAAAAATTACCACAGAGCATGCAATTATTAATTGCAGTATAACCATGAAAAATTAAACTACAGTTTCTATTCAGTATTGAATTTTTCACTTTTTGATATTAGAGATAAATCACATTTTAAATTTAATTAGTGGCAATACGATAATAGAAGTTTTTGAAGTCAATTTTTTCAATTACAATGAAAATTTGAAGAAATAGCAAACACAGAGCAAATTTTCTCACTGTTCTTTATTGAAAATATGCCTATCAATAATTAAAGGGTTATTTTATGACACATTGTGCCTTGCATAAATCTCCCATGTGACTGTTATTTGTAATCCTCACAATAATCACTTAGACAAATTTGGCCTATAAACACTTAAGATCAGTAGTAAAACAAAGACATTTATGTCAAATATTGACATGTGTATAGCATGTCTATTTTATGTTTATTTCATCACACCCTTCTGAAGGATGTCTTTATTCAGCCATAGAAACACAAGATAATACAATTCAAGGAAACTTTAGAAATCATAAAATCTAATCTTATGTTAATTTTAAAACACAGAAAACTGAGGTTCTAGAGAAGATAAATGACTTGAACAAGGTCAGGAAGCTAATCTAGGGCAGAGCAAGGAATCATATGTAAATGTGAAAAAATGACTAACCTCTTTTATGTTGGGCAAAGAACTGTGTAAATTTTCTGGGCATGCATGAGTGATTTTCAATCTGGTAACTCTGTCATAAAATTCAACAAACTTGTCAGCACCAAGTTGTTACAGATTTTACATAGCATGTTGATCACAATTCATTAATAATTTCTTTCCATTATGAATTTAAAATATAATTAAACATTGATAGTCATTATCAGGACTGAACACATGGTGTATGCATTGCCATTTCTGCTGGTAAAGTCAGCATCTGAGCTGTTCTAATGATAAAAGGGGAAAGAACAAACAAAGTGAAGAGAGTTGACATCCATGTGATGCTGAAAATATTACATTATAAAGCTGGCTGGATATCTGAAAGTTACAGACCTAGAATTCTGCTTCCAAGTGAAAGCGGCAGCTGGCTGAAGAACAGTGGACAAAGAGAATGATGAATCAAATCAGGGTTTGATGTAAAGTAGAATATAGGGAGCAAACATTTTAGTTCTTTTGTGGTAAGATTTATTTCCTTCCAGTTTTTCAGAGAGTAAAAAACTGCTTCAGAATGCTATGCACACTATTGTATCCTGCCCACTGAATTTCCTTCTTTACGCTTTTTTCTCATTTATTTCCTGTGAGACTTAGTCCTACCTCCTAGTCCTGTGCATAGTGTCCAAGCAGTTGCATTTATTTATTCTGAAAGGAAAGTTTGTAAAGAAAGTTGTAGGAAATGGGAAAAAAAAAAGATATCATATTCTTTCCTTTTTTCACTTCAGCTGCAAGACACAAATAAAATATTTGGGTAAATACTACTCGTTTTGTTCAAAATATGTTTTTCTAAAAAAATGTGTAATTATGTTGTGATAATTTTGGAGATTTATGGTGATGCAAAAATAAAGAATTGGTGTCAGGATATTTGAATTTTATTAATGTTAGTCATTTCCTTAGATGAAAATTAAAATGAAGAGCTAAAAAGTATGACGCTGCTAAGTGTTTTTTATCGTTTAAAAATTTCTAGCAAATCCTTCTGTAAAAGAAAGGTGTTCATTATGCAAAAGGTTACCAACAAACTCTTTTAAATGTATTCATTTTTCTTGTACTTCAAAGGTTGTCATCAAATATTTTAATTAGTAAGTGGGATATAATAATCTAAAGGTGGGCTGGGCGTGGTGGCTCACACCTGTAATCCCAAAACTTTGGGAGGCCAAGGCAGGTGGATCACAAAGTCAATAGTTGGAGACCAGCCTGACCAACATGGTGAGACCCTGTCTCTACTAAAAATACAAAAATTATCTGGGCATGGTGGCAAACACCTGCAATCCCAGCTACTCAGGAGGCTGAGGCTGGAGAATCGC
This sequence comes from Pan troglodytes, assembly GCF_028858775.2. NCBI lineage: Eukaryota > Metazoa > Chordata > Mammalia > Primates > Hominidae > Pan > Pan troglodytes. The sequence goes on from NC_072420.2 coordinate 20,485,059, forward strand.
TTGAACCCAAAGGTGGAGGTTGCAGTGAGCTGAGATTGTGCCACTGCACTCCAGCCTGGGCAACAGAGCAAGACTCCGTCTCAAAATAAATAAATAAATAAAATAATAATAATAATCTAAAAGTGTTATTCCAGTTGATCACTGCTCTCACTTCAAGAAACAGTTGGATTAGTTTCCATATTTTAACCTATATCATATATGATAAGCCCTGTACTAAAAAAATTACAACCTGATCTTGGCTACAACATGACCGTAACATCTTAGCAAAACAGAGGCTGCAGGAAAAGTACAAGAAACATTATCTAGACCAAATGTATGTGAACCTTTAAAAAATTAGTCACTGTCAGTAGGCCTGTAGCTATGAAAGTCATATTAAGAAAAGAAAATAATACAAAGTTGAGTCACTGAAATGCAATTCACATTTGATTCATAACTTAAACCTCTTATTAATTATTGCTTTATCACTTAAAATATGAAGAACTGGAAATTCTACATTATCCAGTGATCTGTATTTTAAAGGTGTTATTTTACTGATATTTGACATTTGATTCTAGGTGCCTTAAAATGTATCATATAATATTGAAGCCATTCTCTACCAAAGAAACCAGATTAATGAAAAGCTATGGATTAGATCTCCTGTTATTCCCTCTACTATTCCAGAAGTACTTATAATACTAAAAGAAACAAATACTCATTCTTAGAAAATTTTTCTAAAATTTTATCATTTCCAAATTTTAGGAATGTTGTAGCAATCACTACAGATAAGAGGCAGTGTGACAGTTTGTAAGTTAAAAAAAAGAAAAGAAAATAACACTGCACTAATTTGAACGTATTTAGAGATGAATAGCAAACCAGAGGGAAGAGACCATGATCAGGAAAATCCTTGATAATAAACAATGAAGAAGTATTTCAGGCAGTTCTTCACAGTGTGATGTATATGTGATTATTATCTTTCAGTGTGAACAAGACTCCAAAACTTTACCAGAAAGAGAGAGGGGATGTGGCCTACTAGCTTTTCCCAAAGTTACCCCATTGTTAATCTTCTTTGTTCCTTTAAGGATAAAAACACTGTGTATGGTAGCAGGATGAATGATCAAGCTAGATTTGGGGAACGGGAGGAAGTAGGTATTTTCCTCATATATCTTTGATAAGAAGTATGAAAGTAATTTTGTTGTTGCCAAGTTCACATATAAATACATTTGTTTTAGAGATGCAGCCATGCATTGTTTAAAAATGGAGATATGTTCAAAGAAATGTGTCATTAGAGTATTTTGTCATTGTGTGAACATCATAGAGTGTGCTTACACAAAACAAGATAATATAGCCTACTACACACCTAGGCTATATGTATATCTTATTGCTCCTGGGCTACAGGCCTTGACAGCTTGTTATTATACTAAATACTCAAGCAATTGTAGCACACTGAAGTATTTTTGTATCTAAACATATCTGAAGAACATAGAAAAGGTACAGTAAAAATATGATATTATAATCTTATGGGATCACTGTCATATATGTGGTCTATTGTTGACCAAAGCATCCTAATGTAGTGCATGGCTATAGCTTATTAATGTTAAAAATTAATATTGGGGAATTAAATATATACTTCATACCATGAATCATAATAGTATACTTCTCTGAATGATATAAGCCTACTATCTTTGGGTTTAATTTGTTTTCATCCATGCTTGCTCAAAAGAAAAATCAGCATTGCTTGTTTCTCTGCTTTATTGAAACTGTAATTTGAGATGGAATGTCATTGCATCTCATTGATTATTATTTTTATAACTATTCTAAATACTTTTTAAAAACCCAAATATGTGTGCATGTGTGTATATACATTTATATATATTTGTGTGTTTCATAAATATCTATCATCTATCTTGACATGTTTAACTTTTTTCTGTTAAAATATTCTAAAACCTAATCATGAATTTGAGTTTGAAGGTTAGCATGAAGATTTTTGTTGATGTGAAACATTTTTTTTTCTTTTTTCAGCTAAACATTTGTTTGACAACAAGCAAGTTCACTTTGAAAACCAGAAAGATTAAGTGCCTAAAATTTAAATACAGCAGCATTTTCAACATAGCATGCTGTGGCAATATAATGCATTTAGAATTAGGATTACAGAGGTGAATTTCACTTCATATTCAAATCACATTCTAACTAGAGTGATAATTACATAACCCAGTGTCCATATTCAAATTACAATCTAACTAGAGTGATAATTACATAGCCTGATGTCTAGAATTAAAGAGAAGAGTTACTCAAAGTCAACCAGTATAATGTATATATAGAAGTAAATGTATGCATGAGAGTGCGCATGTGTATATATTTTAACCCCATCAGAAACTGGATTTCTTATTTTTCATAATTTTTAGAGAGTATGCATCTTAATAAGTAAAAACAACTACAGCATTGACTAACAAATGGTAGCATTAAGAATAAATAAACTCTCTACCAATATTACCAGGAAACATTAGAGCAATTAGAAATAAATATAAGATGGGGCACAGAAAGAACATACACATCGTGGTCAAATAGATCTGAATTAGATATTCTAATACATAAAAATGTGAGTTCATGTAGCAATAACTTAACCTCCTTGAGCCTCATTTTTTTTCATTTTAAAAATATGGATTATAAAAGTCTCTCAAGATTGTTAGCAGAATATAAATCATAGATAACAGGTGATAGATAAAAATATAGTTTGTATTTATAACCCTTAGCTAGAATTTATAGATTATCACAGGAATTTAATACATAGTTGCTACAGTTATTACTACCAAGTGTATTACTTTTAAGTCTTTGTTATTTGAAAGTGTCATTAACTAATATCTATTGAACAACATTGATTGACTGACTGATTGATTGAGACAGAGTCTTGCTCTTGTTCCCCAGGCTGGAGTGCAGTGGCACGATCCACTCACTGCGACCTCCGCCTCCCGGGTTCAAGCAATTCTCCTGCCTCTGCCGCCCAAGTAGCTGGGATTACAAGCACCTGCCACCACACCCGGCTAATTTTTGTATTTTTAGTCGAGATGGGGTTTTGCCATGTTGGTCAGGCTGTTCTTGAACTCCTGACCTCAGATGATCCACCCACCTCGGCCTCCCAAAGTGCTGGGATTACAGGCATGAGCCACCGCACCCAGCCTTGAGCAACATTAATTAAACATCTACTATATTTGTCAGAAATTCAGCTTATTACTACAGGAATAAAGTCAATGGGTTATGGTGCTCAAATTTCTCATGTACTTAGTTCAGTTCCTCTACAATATTTGACTAAGTATATATTCTGATAATTAAATATTCTAATAGACAGTATCTGTAGCACATGTACCTCTAATTTTAAATAATTGCAATGCAAATAATAATTTATAAATAAACATATTATTTCATATATCAGTGAATATTCAGAAGATACTTGGTTATGATTACAAATTTCTTTCATTTTGCAATGAAAATGAGTAATGAAACATTGGTGAATGTATTTTAACATAGAAATACCTCTTGCAAGTTGTTATTTGAATAATTCAATATCATTAACAGTTTAAAGTTTCATTGGCTGTTTCTACTGTATAGTTGAACTTTCGTGATTAATGGGAAAGGACTCCATGTTGCCAAATATAACTCAGCCAATTATAACATTTGAATTAAAAAGTGAGTTTTATTTCAATTTTCTTTCAAGTTAATTCTGATTTAAGATTTTATTTTCTTCTATAATTAGTTTAAGTAGGTGTTTTTGCAACACACATTTAATTATTGTAACGAATAACTAAATTTTAATAGAAGAAATTGCATAGTTTTGTTCTGGAACGACAGTTTTTAATGTCAAATTAATGATTCATACATGTATTGCGTATGCATACTTTAATAATGGTAGAAATTGACATTTTTAATTTTATGTATGAATTCTATATTCTAAATTTTGCATGAATTTGCATTGACATTTAAATCTAGAGTTTATCATATGGAATGCTCAATAATGTAAAAATAATACATTTATTTTTAGTTTTTTTATGAAAGCCTTATCCTTAGGATAAATAGATAATCAAAATAATAAGAACTATAATTATTGCTTTCATGTATTTCCACTAAAAATAAGGCAGTTTATATCTATCTAGTATTTATCATAGACATGGTTACTTGTGTGTTAATTTTATTATTTTCTTAATCTCAAAAGTGATACATGGATACCCAAGTAAAGTTACATGAAAGCAGCTAAGCAATTTTTTAATGATCAGCAGAAAACCAAGTTTAATGTGAATAAAATAAAAAGCAGTGATAAATAGGACAAAAGAGGGAGAAGATGAAATCCTGAATGGCTATTACAAAAGACTCCCAACACAGGACATTAAAATGGGATCCACTGATGAGTTCAACAGATTCCAAGGATTCACTACTGTCTTTAAATCTGTTGCTAACCTCAGGGAATATTTATTTATTTATTGTTGGGGGGTGTTTTTTCCTTTTCTGATAATTAGGTGGAATGATTTACTGCTGAAACTGAAAGAATACAGACAGAGCAAGAAAAGCACACCAGGATTTCATATAAACAGGGAAAAAATCTGAAGAGAAAAGGCATACAAATATTTCTCTACTATCTGGATAAAAAAACATGCTTTGTGCAGGAAATGTAACAAATTAACAGATGAGGAACAGTAGCAAAATATTCCAAGAAGTATTGACACAAATATAGTTGAGTTACTCACAACATTCAAGCTACAGAAAAGTAAATAAAACTGTCGACTTGTAACTAGAGGGAATCAAACTCCATTAAATATAATGCAATGATAGTAAAGGAAAATTAATTTAATAATAGATTGTTTGGTGAAAGTTGATTATGTTAAGCATAATACAAATTCTTTAAATATATTACAAATACGAAAATTTAAAATTATCTAGCACATAGAAGAAATGCAAAGAATCCATCCGAGAAGGAACGAAAGAAGATAATACTGCTCTTCAACATTTCAGTGACAGTATTAGATCACTGAGGCAGAAAACTATCAAAGATATTTGGGACCTGAACTCAGCACTTGACCAAATGTACTTAACATACATATATACAATTTTCCACCTAAAAACAACAGAATATATATTCTTCTCATGTTCACATAGTACATACTCTAAAATCGACCACACAATTGGCCATGAAACAATTCTCAGCAAATTAAAAATAATAACACCAATCACCTGCTCAGACCACAGCACAATAAAAACAGAAGTCAATACTAAGAACATCAAAACCATACAATTACATGAAATTAAACAACCTGCTCCTTAATGACTTTGGGGTAAACAACGAAATTAAGATAGAAAACAAGAAATTCTTTGAAACGAATGAGAACAAAAATACAACTTACCAGGATATAGCTAAAGCAGCGTTAAGAGAAAAGTTTTTAGCACTAAAAGCTCACATCAAAAAGTTAGAAAGATATCAAATAACAACCCAACATGACACCTAGTAGAGCTAGGGAAACAAAAGCAAACCCACCCCAAAGCTAAGAGAAGACAAGAAATAACAAAACATCAGAGCTGAACTGAATGAAATTGAGATCTAAATACAAACAAAAGATCAAAAAATCCAGGCAGTTTTTTGAAAGAATAAGTAAGATTGATAGACTTCTAGAATAATAAGGAAAAAAAAGAGAGAAGATCCAAATAAACAAAATCAGAAATGTCAAAGGTACCAGTGACTCCATAGAAATATAAAATCCCTCAAAGACTACTATGAACACCCCTATGCATATAATCTAGAAACCTAGAAGAAATGCATAAATTCCTGGAAATATACAACCTCCTAAGACTGAAACAGGCAGACATTGAATCCCTGAAAAGGGATTGAATGAGTTACAAAATTGATTCAGTGGCAAAAAGCACACTAACCAGAAAAGGCCCAGGACCACACAGATCCACAACTGAATTCCACCAGATGTAAAAGAAGAGTTAGCGCCATTCCTACAGAAATTATTCCAAAAAACTGAGGATGAAGGACCTCCCTAACTCATCATATGAGGCCTGCATCATTCTGATACCAACACCTGGCAGAGGCACAACAACAAAAAAAGAAAACTTCAGGCCAATATCCTTGATAAACATAGATGCAAAAATCCTCAACAAAATACTAGCAAACCAAATCCAGGAACACACTAAAAAGCCAATCCACCATGATCAAGTAGACTTTATCCCTGGGATGCAAGGGTGATTCAACACATACAAATCAATAAATGTTATTCATTGCATAAAAACAACTAAAACAAAGACCATATGATCATCTCAATAGAAGCAGAAAATGCTTTTGAAAAAATTCAACATCGTTTCGTGTTAAAAACCCATAACAAACTGGCACTGAAGGAACATATCTGAAAATAATAAGAGCCATCTATGACAAACTCAGCCAACAGCATACTGAATGGGCAAAAGCTGGAAGCAGTTCTCTTAAGGACCAGAACAAGACAAGGAAGCCCACTCTTACCTCTCCTATAGAAGAAAATACTGGAAGTCCTAGCCAGAGCAATCAGGCAAGGGAAAGAAATAAAATGCATCCAAATAGGAAGAGAGGAAGTCAAACTATCCCTGTTTGCAGATGATATGATTCTATACCTAGAAAAAAAACATAGTCTCTGCCCAAAAGTTTCTAGATCTCATAAACTTCAGAAACGTTTCAGGATACAAAATCAATGTACAAAAATTTCTGTACACCAATATTTCTATACACCAACATTGCTGCATTTCTATACACCAACAATGTCTGGCCTGAAAGCCAAATCAAGAATGCAATCCAATTTACAATAACCACAAAGAGAATAAAATATCTAGGAATACAGCTAACTAGGGAGGAGAAAGATCTCTACAATAATTACAAAACACTGCTAAAAGAAATTAGTGATAACAAACAAGTGGAAAAACATTCCATGTACATTAATAGGAAGTATAGAAATTGTTAAAATGGCCATATTTTCCAAAGCAATTTACAGATTCAATGCTATTACTATCAACCTACCAATGACATTCTTCACAGAATTAGAAAAATCTATTTTAAAATTCATAAGAAACCACAAAAGAGCCTGAATAGCCAAGGCAATAGGGCAATAGTAAGCAAAAAACACAAAGCTGGAGGCATCATGTTACTTGAATTCAAACTGTATTACAGGACTAGAGTAACCAAAACAGCATGGTACTGGTACAAACACAGACACATAGACCAATGGAACAGAATAGAGAGAGCCCAGAAATAATGCCGCACAAGTACAACCATTTCATCTTCAACAGAACAAAAAAAACAAAAAACAAAAAACAAAACAAAAAAAAAAAAACAAGCAATGGGGAAAGGACTCCACATTGAATAAATGGTGCTGGATAACTGGCTATTCATACACAGAAAATTGAAACTGGACACCTACCTTAAAGCACATACAAAAATCAACTCAAGATGTATTAAAGACTTAAGTGTAAAACCTAAAACTATTCCCTGAAAAATAACAGGAAATATCATTCTTGTCCTAAAGGCCGTGACAAACATTTTATGATAAAGATATCAAAAGCAATTGCAACAAAAGCAGTAATTGACAAATATGACCTAATTAAACTAAAGAGCTTCTGCACAGCAAAACAACAACAACAAACCTCAAAGAGATAACCTACAGAAATGGAGAAAATTATTTGTAAACTATGCATGTGACAAAAGTCTAATATCCAGAATCTATAAGGTACTTAAACAAAATAACAAGCAAAAACCAAACAACCCCATTAAAAAGTGAACAAAGACATGAATAGACACTTTTCAAAAGAAGACATACATATGCCCAACAAGTATGTGAAAAATTGCTCGACATCACTAATCATTAGAGAAATGCACATCAAAACTACAATGTGATACCTTTTCACACCAGTTAGAATGGCTATTATTTAAAAAATCAAAAATAACATATACTTGTGAAGTTGCAGAGAAGGAGGAATGCTTACACACTGCTGGTTGAAATGTAAATTCATTCAGCCATTGTGGAGAACACTGGCAATTTCTCAGAGAACTTAAAACAGAGCTACCATTCAACCCTGCAATCCCATTATTGGGTATTGTTCTAACAATGAGGTTATTAGAACATAACAATAATTATAATTCTACAGAAAGACACATGTTCACGTATGTTCATCACAACACTATTCACAATAGCAAAGACATGGAATCATCCTAAATGCTCATCAGTGGTAGACTGGATAAAGAAAACATAGTCCATATTCACCATGGAGTTCTATGCAGCCATAAATCAGAATGAAATCATCTCCTTTGCAGCAGCATAGATGGAGCTGGAGGCCATTATTCTAAGTGAACTAATTCAGGAACAAAAAACCACATGTCACATGTTCTCACTTATAAGTGGGAGCTAAACACTGGGTACACATGGATACAAAAAAGGGAACAACAGACACCAAGGCTTACTTGAGGGTGGAGTGTGGGAAGAGGGTCAGGATGGAAAACCTACCTGTTAGGTATTATGCTATTTACCAGGGTGATGAAATAATCTACATAGCAAACCCTTCTGACATGCAATTTACCTATGTAACAACCCTGCCCATGTACTCCTGAACTTAAAATTGAAAAAACAAATTCCTTTCTAATGCTTTAAAACTGGAAACACTTTAAATTCAACAAGAATTTAATTAAGTAAGAGTTAACTAGTAAATAATAAAAAAAACAGATTGAGATAAACGAGACATTGGTGAGTTTACAAAAATAAATTGAGAGACAAAACACTATCATTATAGGAAATCAAATAAATGAAGAAAAAGCTGGAACTCTTACATATATGACAGGGTTAATAGAAAAATAATTACAGTAAATTTGAAGAAAAACTGAAATAGAAAATTTCCTAAGGTGTAATGCATGAAAGCTTTATGAATGGCAGGAACTTTAGGTGAAGCTCCAAATAACATCCAACATTTATATAAATAAATCAATCAAACAAACAAAAGTTGACATAGAACTTTCAATAATACAAGTTATTCTGTAGAATTCAAGAAGTCCTTAATAAGTAATAAAGAAAAGAAGAGTTCATGTGTTTTGGTGGTTGGTAAAGGCAGAAATAAGCATGGCTTCAGTTTTCTTCATAGGAGCTTTCAAAGTACCAAGACAACAGAAAAATGTTTACAAAATTCTCAGGAGAAAATAAAAGAGCATGAACCAAGAATACTATTCTCAGCTAATGCTTAAATAATAAATTAATAAGCAAACATTCTCAATTGCTGAATAACTCAAACATGGAGAGAGAGACTTCTGAGTGATAAGATTTAGCCAGTTAAGAGAGCAATTCAAATTTGAAATTCCCTGAGTTCCCCTCCCAAAAATTGTTCATCACCATATCACTTATCCATTGTTTGTAACAAATTACTCCACCACTTAGCAGCCTAAGAAATATCACACATGCATGTTTACGCACTTTCTGTGCATTAAGAAAATTGGTATATCTTAGCTGGGTCCTTCAGTTTAAAGTTCTCTCAGGCTGCCATCAAAGTACTGGCTGAGCATCCATAATCCAAAAATCCAAAATCTGAAATGTTCCAAAATCTGAAACTTTTTGAGTGTCAATGTAATGCCACAAGTGGAGATTTCCACACATAGGTACTTAACAGAAACTTTGTTTTATGCACCAAATTATTTAAAATACTGTATAATACTACCTTCAGAGTATGTGTATAAGGTTGATATATTTTGGCTCTGTGTCCCCATATCCTATCACTTTGGGTGTATTCTATCTGTTTGGAAATAGTCACTAGGTCCAAACCAGCCCTAAAGAAAGGATATTATTTAAGAAAGAGGATACTACAAATAGTGGATCATTAGGAGGTGTTTTACAAATGGCCTTCCATAATCTACTGCAGATTCACCATTACATTGAGAACTACTAGAAATCTTAGGTAAAATAATAAAAACAAATCTTTTTGAGGGCATTAGAGAATTTTCAATGCATCAAAGAATTGTAGGACTGATATTCCAATGAGAAGGGACACACAGATAATTGAGTTTAATATTCAGCAACATTTTATACTAAAATCATTTCCCTTTTCAACAGGGAAAGATGAAAAAATAAAAAAAACTAAGCAGAGATTTTCACAAATTGTCAGTTAAGAAAAAATATTAACAGTCAAGTACCATCTAGGAGGAGAGACTTTGTTTACACACACCAGGCTTTTAGTTTGCAACTCACAGAACTGCATCCTAGGAGTAAGAGAAAGCCACAAATAGAATGGCCCAGTGTTATAAAATTCTAGTATCTAATGCAAATGAAATAAAAGTTTTGAAGTAAAGGCAAAAGCAAACTTGGAAGATGGAAGTATAATTGGAAAAATAGGTAAAAGCATTTTGATTACAGCACAGGTAATTTTTTCTCAGTCAAAATTAAACTGCTATGCAGAAACCTCAACTTATTTCAAAAATTATATGTTGAAATATAGGCCAAATTAATCACCTTAGAAATAGACATACAAAAATATAATTTGGGTGAGTTGCTTCACATAAAAAGAATTTTCTGTATTCTAACAAAAACTGCAATCAAATTCTCATAAACCAAGAAATGTACATCACCATTGCAGTTCATTGTGTTAGAAGTTCACTTACACAAAATTTCAGAATAAATGTCTACCTGAATAGTTCGCCTCCATTACGTCCTAACCAGTTTGAATTTTGTTTTGTACATTTACGCAGTTGTGCTTAAGTATTTATACTGGAAATGCTATAGTGTGTTTTCCTGTTTATATTACGCACATAAACAAGGTGGAGATATATAACAAAATCGAGACTTATGTCACCAAAATCTTTGTAAAATACATCGGACATATTCAAAAAAGAAACAATATTCACTGTCCCACTAAGCACTTTATACAATTCATAACTGTCTGAAAATTACAAAATTAAAACTATAATCATGCCATTCAGGGCCATTCAATGTTCATCTTCTCACCTGCAGTGATGGGAGAGAAAAGGAATAAGTTCTGTTCAAATGAAACCTAGTTTCATAATTTTGTCATCTAAGCTAACACTACATAACATCTCAGGAATCTTTCTAAATTATCAGTTTATATTTCTTCCACTTATAAGTCATATATATAAAATTAGCACCCATGAGAAACAACCACGTGCCAAAAATCTATCCATTTTGCCATAAAGTGTAGTCTTTTTCCAATTTCCTCTACCAGGATTTTCTGGGATTTCACAAATATGCTTATCTATTTCACATGGTATCTTTATTGCTCACATCAACTGAGCAGCAGTATACTTACTCCACACTACAGTCTTTTCCACTTTCTACTGACCACTGCTTGCTGTGTTTTAAATTCTCAGGCCTCCAACATTTACCTCCATGATGCGTTTCCACAAGACTCATCATGAATCACCTTTCCCATCCCTTGATTCCTTAAAACTCAGCCATCACTAGATTGTAATTTAAAAACGATGAACAATCAAAGAAAAAACAAACAAATATTTAGAAATAAATAATAGCATGTCATCATAATGAAGTAAGAACTAGTTATTGTTGGAGCCCATTGACTCATATCAGAATCACTTGCTGAACTTCATATTGTGAAGAAACCTGACCCAAGGCCGCCAACCGGTTGTCCTTGGGAATAGGAGAAAATCCGTTTCCTCTCAGCTGAAGGCCTGCTTTTTCACTCTTTGCTGTCTGAAGTACTGGAGGATGAAATATCTATTTTCTCAGAAAAAAATCAAAATCCACTCTCCCCTGCCTCTGCCACCTCAGACTGTGTCTCATATCTGTGCCTCAGACATGACCATTCCCTAAACTGCAGGATAGCTTTAAAAGCTGGTTTATTCATACTTACACAGCATTTTTGTTGAGGGGGTAAACAGAAATCTAATTCCATATGTTTCTTAGGCTCTTTTATGGTGTTCCTTTAGTGTCATGGGGAGAAAAACTCAGGCTCGCGTTCCCTTTTAATATGGTGTGGATTTCTAACTTCTTGTGAGCAAAGGCTTCTACAACAACACAAACCCTTCCCTGGAAAGATGATGTTCAAGAATGTATTAGTCTGAGTTTTCCATTCAGAGAAATTGACAAACATAAAAACAAGCACATCTTTTGTTTAATTCTCAAATGAAGTAGTTTTGAAAATATATCTAATTTATAATAAAATAACTCTTTTGATTATGTCTTTCATTTTTTGACCTATAAGAACCCTGGGTTCTTAATGTGTGATGAAGCCTGAATAAATTAGGAGAGTGCCTTGACAAAAACCTGGGACATGACTGCCCAGGTATATACTGTTATTGTTTTCTATGAAAATAATATTAGTATCAAATAACTTTAATCTAAGGGAGACTAAAGAAGGTAGACCTCGTATATTGGTAAACATGTAGCCTCAGGTAACACTGAAAATAACAAAATACTTGGTTTGGGCACTAAAGGGAAAGATAAAATGACTATTTTAAGTATAGACCTGAGATCTTGAACAAATTTATATCCACAATCATTGGTTTCTTTGCTAAAAGAGTAGAATTATCACCGGAAAAAAATCCAAGGTATGATGACTCCTTTATCTATTAGGCTATGTGATTTAAAAGGATATTGTACATGTTTGGGATCAATAGAATTTTTGTGGGTTTAGCCAGAGACATGATCAGGCTCTTTCTGTTCTTGTCTTTCCCAACTAATCGTTTGCATCTGAGGTTTCCACTGATATATGACCTGGTTGGTGTAGTACTGAGAGATCTAGGATTTTATTCCTGTAACTATTCTCAATCTCTCTCAATTTCTGTCTTCGGCTTTGGAAAGTTTTATAAGCACTAATAGTTGAGTCAAAGGCTTATAGTTATTTATGCAGGATTTTTCATGGCTCTGATGGGTTTTGTTTCAGTAAATAATTGAGATTCTGGGTTTTCTGGCCACATAGGAGGTTATGCAAACAGGTCAAAATGAAGGGTAGAAGGAGAGGTAAATAAAGGAGCATAAGACGGGAAAACAAAAATTGTGAGAGAAAGGTTATTGGGTTAAGTTTTTCAAATTTTTAATTTGTTTTGGTTAAAATGTCTTTTAAGAAAACAAATGTAAAATATGCATTTTCTTTGGAACCTTCTTCATACCAAGACAAATAGAAGACAATGGGATGTTTTGCTTCCTTTTGGTCATCAAATGCCTTTCAAATGGCAAAAGAAAAGATTACGTAAAAAAAAAAATCCCAAAGATATCACCAGGAGCTTAAATTACCTGGAAAAACTATGACATATAGAAAGAGGCATAGAGAAATGTGGCTTATAATGTGATTATGCATTATGAGCACAAGTGTAACCCACAGGACATGCATACTTAGACTGAATCAAACCTCTGAAAGTTTGGTAATAGTTGGCTCTAAGTTTTGTTTCTGCTTGTCATGTTTGGAGCTTGTAAACTAAGGTCTGCTTGTCTTAAATCCTAAACACAGCAACCTGTGAGTCCCAGGAGAAGGAAAGTCTGCAGGATGGACCTCTCCCAGAACCACATTCCCAGTGACAAAACAAGACTAAACTAAGGAATGTCCTCGAATGTTTTTGATATGGAATTCAAAGGAAAATGTGTCCTGCAGTGATGCTGATCTGAGAAGACCGCCTGAACACACTGGCCTGAGGATTGTGCTAAAGAGGAATTTCTTGTTTCCTCTACCAATCCTACTTCCTATAAACTTGTTCTTAGAGAATTATGACAAAGAAGACAGACAAGCACAAAAAGTAAGATTTTTAGTAATGAGGCAGGTTTCCACCAAGAATAAAAATTTTTCTTGGCATGAAAGTCATGTCAACTCTGACAGTTCAATAGTACTCATATTCATTTGAATAGTCAATGTGCTGTGTGGCTGTATATGACTAACTTCTCACATATGACCTATACATCCATGATTTATGTAAACAAATGCTTAAAAAAAAGTACCAGAAAGGTACACACTCAAAAAATAAAGATACATAGAGCTAGTGTGACAACTGGCAACAAAGATGGTGATCATGGAAAATTGTCTTCATTTTTATATTCTGAAATTTGTATTTTAGTAATATTTATATTTTGATGGTGTAATTAAATGTAAATATATATTTAAATTTACTTTTTCTGGGCTATTATTTCTTTGTACTGTCCTACAGAAGTTATAATTAAACCATGTAGTGAGTAAATTTTTAATTAAAAAATTAATCGTTCACATAAATGATTTTTCTGAACTATCATTACTATTCAAACTTAATTATCTAAACTCTATTAAGCCAAATTTTGTAAAAAGCATGCTCAAAATCCAAAAGCAACACAAATGCTAAAAAGTGACAATTAAAATAGATTTAGTATAGATGTATTTAAATAACAAATATTAAAACTAAGGTTTCAGTCTCATGAGGGCTGAACGTGGTTTCTCTTAGTAAGTAAATCAAAAGGTTTATAGCTTAATTTTCCAATATCTTTCATGACTCACAGATGTTTCATAGAAACTTTGGTTTGTTTCCTGATGTGTTAAGTTGGCTATATTATATTTCTTTAAATTAATGTGTATGTATAATATATATGTGTATTTTTATTCTCATATATATTTTAACACATGAGAGTTTGGGTGTTAATAAAGATTTATATGTGCATTGGTTTGCTTTGGCTGCCATAACAAAGTATTTAGTGGCTGTATTAGTCCATTTTCAAGCTGCGGATAAAGACATACACAGGACTGGGTAATTTACATAGAAAAAGAAATTTGACGAACACAGAGTTCCACATGGCTGGGGAGGTCTCACAATCATGGCGGAAAGCTAAAGGCATGTCTTACATGGTGGCAGGAAAGAGAGAAATGAGAGCCAAGTGGAAGAGGTTTCTCCTTATAAAACCATCAGATCTTAGGAGACTTATTCACTACCACAAGAACAGTATAGGGGAAACCACTCCCATGACTGAATTATCTCCCACAAAGTCCCTCCCACAACACGTGGGAATTATGGGGGCTACAATTCAAGATGAGATTTGGGTGGGGATAAAGCCAAACCCTATCAGTGGCTTAAACAATAGAATTTGATTTTCTAATAATTCTGGAGGAGAAATTCAAAATCAAGGTGTCACAGCTTTGTTTTTTCTGACGTCTCCCTCTTTGGCTTGCACATGGCCACCTTCACTGTGTGTCCTTAACTGCTGTTTCTCTGTCTATATGCATCCCTGGTATCTCTCTTGAATGTCCTAATCTCCTCTTCTTACAAGGACATCAGTTTCGTTGTATTAGGGCCTGCTTTGACAGCCTCATTTATAACTTAATTCATTAATGGCCCTGTCTCCAAATACAGTACTTCTGAGGTACTGGTGGCTAAGGCTTTAATATATTAATTTTGAAATAACCCAAATTCACACTGGTGTGTTTTAAAAATATATTTACTGGGCATCATGGCCTATAATCCTAGCACTTTGGGAGGCTAAGATGGGAGGACTGCTTGAGTCCAGGAGTTTGAGATCAACCTGGACAACATAGTAAGACTCCATCTCTGCAAAAAATAAAAATTAAAAGTTAGCCAGGAATGTGGGCATAGTTCTGTAGTCCTAGATACTTGGGAGGCTGAGGTGGGAGGATCACTTGAGCCTGGGAATTTAAGGTTGCAGTAAGCCGTGATCATGCTATTGCTGTCAGCCTAGGCAACAGAGTGAGATCTTGTCTCAAAAAAAAAAGATGGATAATTATGTAACTAAAATTAAATGTATTCACTGTAGCACAATTACATAATAGAGGAAAGACATGAAAAAATAATCTGTAATTCCAACACTTTAAAATAGATATAGACAAATATGACATATTAATGACATAAAATAATGCATTTTGTGGTTATGTAAACAGTGCCCTAGAGTTAATTTTAGGTAATGTACAATGTTTTACTACTATATACACGTGTGTACATATATGTATCTCTTTCTACAATATGTCTATATATAATTAGTCCATATTTCATATCATTCTTCTTCTAACTTGAAATGTATTTATAATTGGCTAATCATTTTTTCATAGTGTAAGAATAATTCATACTGTTAGAATAATTAATTGGGAGACTATTAGACTGACTTGGCTCTAGGTTTTAACTTAATCAAATCAAGACCCATTTCAGAATGAACAGTCATAGCCCAGGAAATCAAAACTCAAGTGTAACGAATCAGAAACTACCAACTGCCCTTTAACTAGGGACTTTCCCAATCAGAAACTGCCAAATAACTTCTAACAAGGGACTTTCCACTGTAATCAATCAAATATTTCCTTTGAACACCTTGTTCCATGAACACCTTATAAAAGTTTTTCCTTCACATTCCCTCATGGAGACCTGGACCACTGTACTGCCTAAATCATCAATAAACATTTGTTCATTTGTAAACACTTTAACATTTTAATGCACCCATTTTGTTTTAACAGTTTTTATATCAGCATTGTAGGCATAGCTATTTTATCATATTGAGGTACTACAGCTCTTGAAAGTAGCAAAGAAGTAAGAATGACACAGTTCATATCAAAAATTAAAGAAGTATGGATACTTTCGTGGGGATCAAAGGAAACTAAAGAAGCGCTTAAAACAATCACAAATGTTGCAGTGTAAACCATCATGAAGAACTAAATAATCATTTAATATAGAAACCGGCCGGGCGTGGTGGCTCACGCCTCTAATCCCAGCACCTTGGGAGGCTGAGGCGGACGGATCACGAGGTCAGGAGATCAAGACCATCCTGGCTAGCACAGTGAAACCCCGTCTCTACTAAAAATACAAAAAAAAAAAAAAAATTAGCCAGGTGAGGTGGTGGGTGCCTGTAGTCCCAACTACTCGGGAGTCTGAGGCAGGAGAATGGTGTGAACCCCAAGGGGTGGAGCCTGCAGTGAGCCGAGATCGCGCCACTGCACTCCAGTCTGGGCGACAGCGAGACTCCGTCTTAAAAAAAAAAAAAAAAAAAAAAAGAAACCAACATCATCAGTTCCATCATTGCATACAGAAAGGTGCCA
This sequence comes from Pan troglodytes, assembly GCF_028858775.2. Taxonomy (NCBI): domain Eukaryota; kingdom Metazoa; phylum Chordata; class Mammalia; order Primates; family Hominidae; genus Pan; species Pan troglodytes. The sequence goes on from NC_072420.2 coordinate 20,502,036, forward strand.
TTCATTTGGACTTTCCTTGCTGTCCTTGCAGCAACAGCTCCGAATTATACTGCCCTATAAGCCTGCATTACCTAATCTCTTTTTTTTCTCCTTTCTTTTTAATTTTAATTTTTATTTTTTTGAGACAGAGCCTCACTTTGTGACCCAGGCTGGATTGCAGTGGCCTGGTCTCGGAACACGCCTATAAGCCCAGCTATGCAGGATCCCTCAAACCTGGGATCCCGCATAGCTGGGGTTACAGGCATGTGCCACCATGCCTGGCTAATTTTTGTAATTTTAGTAGAGACAGGGTTTCGCCATGTTGGCCAGGCTGGTCTTGAACTCCTGACCTCAAGTGATCTGCCTGCCTTGGCCTCTCATCTTTCTCTTCTTTCTAATAATGTCTCTTTTCCCTGGTTTTCTTTGCAGTATTTTCTAAACCCTTGCTATGTGTCATGTATAGCTTCACACTGGTGTTTCTATCTTCTTTTCGTAAAGATTTCAGCTTTGACTTGCACTACCATTTATCTGACTCTATGTGGGTCTCAAATTCAGTCTTCCTTTGAGACGGGATCTGAAGAGATCTGCCATGCAATTTCCCCATATAGATAGTTTTCAACCTAGTTTGCCTCAAAACCACAAGACAGCTAAAAAGTGGCTACAGTGGAATAGTTATCGCCTTTATTTCTTTAAATATGCTGTTTCTAAGTTTATGGGTAAAATGGCATAAAGTATGTTGCCCACTATCTGACATATTAAGAAGTATTTCAAACATATAAACAATCTGAAATTTGAAATTGACACAAATGATCAATTTCCCAAGAAATCTATAATTTTTTAATTATTTTGGCAGCATTGAACTGTTTTCATTTTTGTAGCTTTATCTATCACGCAAATTTTCAATAGATTCTGTAAAAAAAATAGAGGAAAGAGCTGATAAGGGAAATGGGAATTCACATTATAATTTATCAGAATGCTTCACTACAGATAACTCACTCCGTTTTACTTTTGTAATCCCATTGCTTGAGAGTGAACTTGATATTAATATTATTATTATTGTCAATATTCAAATGTTTTTGACCTATCAAAAAATCAATATCACGTAGTCTTATGATTCAAATTAATATTACATAATTTTTAGTGCTTAAGGGTTATTTTCCTCTCTAGTTTCAGTGGAAACTATAAGAGGTTCTATCTTTATTTACATTTTTCAAAGTCTTTCATGAAAGGTCATAAGATGAATAAAAATTTTAATCTCTCAATTACAAAGTAAAATATAGCAGTATCATATTTGTAACTATATAATTAAATACGACTTATTTTCCAATAAACCATAATTATGTTGATATAAATTCTTTGTTCCTTTGGAAAATGTGATTTTTCATAACTAATTTCTTGCAAGTAGGAAAAGAACAAGCTAATATGCTTTTCTTATTTCGAATAAATAATGAATGTGAAGAATTATATTTGATTTTGAATTCTAGCATACATATTGTCACTTGAGAGTCAGTATGGAAAAGTAACATTTCCCATAAGAATGTCCTAATGTACCTACTACCAATTGTTAATGTCTTGAGAAAAAGCTATAGGGTTATTTTTCCTTTCTGAACCACCTGAAAACATAATTGAATAATCCTACTGCATATATATATATATATATATATATATATACACACACACACACATATATATACATGAATCTGTAAGACACATACAATTTCCCCAAATAGTCACATTTAAACATGTAGCTACCCTTCCAATATTTCCAGTAACCAGCAGAGCTACATGGAAGAGAGAACTTATCTAAATTTGCATTAATAGTATTATGAGATAGGCTGAATAATTAACCTTCCCAAATGTTCATGTCCTCATCCCCAGAACCTGTGACTATGTTACTTGAAGTAGCAAAATAAATGTTGCATATGTGGTTAAGATAACAACCTTGAAATGGGAAGATTATCCTGGATTATCTGGGTGGGCCAATGTAATGACAAGGGTCCTTGTAAGGGGGAGGCCAGAGGGTTAGAGTCAAGGACAGAAACATGATGACAGAAGCAAGTGTCAGAGTGATAGAATTCCTGGAAACATTATAAGCCAAGGCTGGAGAAACCCAAGAAATCAGACTATCCCTTAGAAAGTCCAGAAGAAAGGCAGCTGCCTCCTTGATTCTAGCCCACTGACACTAACATTGGTATTTCTAATCTCCAAAACTATAAAAAATTATGCGTTTTAAGTCACTACGTTTGTTGTATGTTCTTACATCAACTGTAGGAAACTAATATAAATAGCATTTTATTTCTTTTATTCCTTCAAGCACCAGAAACATTATATTCTTCTCTAACACAAGTACAGATGCACCCACGCACACCACACACACACACACACAGAGAGAGAGAGAGAGAGAGAAAGAGAGAGAGAGAGACAAGACATGAAATTCCAAGTCATTGCTTATGCATTCCTGTCATTCATGTTTAATGCCTATTCTTTAACCCTGTTAAATACTTGCTGTGTTAGTCTGTTCTCAGGCTGCTAATGAAAACATACCTGAGACTGGGTAATTTACAAAGGAAAAAGATTTAATTGATTCACAGTTCTACAGGGCTGGGGAGGCCTCACAATCATGGTGGAAGGTGAATGAGGAGCAAAGTCATGTGTGAGAATGAGCGCCAGCAGGTGAAATGCCAGAGAGTTATGAAACCATTAGATTTTGTGAGAACTCACTCACTGTCACGAGAACATTACGGGGGAAACCACCACCATGATTCAATTATCTTTACTTGGCCCTGCCCTTGACATGTGTGGGATATTGCAATTCGAGGTGAGATCTGGGTGGGGACACAGCCAAACCCGTATCACTTGCCTCAAGAACATAGAGTCAAATTGCACTTGATGAACACATAACCAAATACAGATCTGGACTATATTCCCTCACATACAATTTATTTTACACATTTTTGACTACATTTCTGAAAGTACAAACTTGTTTTTTTTCTTTGATACAAGTCATAGGTACAGGTATATTGCCGAGTCAGAGTAAAACAAGGCATTTTACTAAAATCTAGAATTTAAGATATATAATAACTTAGTTATAAGCATGATTTAAAAGAATTGCATTTTCTGGAAAACATGGAGAGAAAACTTGCAACTAAGTGCTGGCTCAAAGCTTAAATTGGAAAGGTAATAATGTTTTTGTTTCTGTTTTTGTGTAATAAGGTTCTAACTTTATAACTGAGGAAAGAAACAGTACATGTTATATGTGGTTTATTAACACTTTCTTAATTCAACGTTTTCTTCAATTTAGATTATACCTTCAGTATTAGAAAATAACAAATTTATAGTAGTTAGACCTAATTTTTTTTTTGTCTACAGGACTCCTAAATACCTCCTAAATTTTAAAAGATGGATTTGATTGGTTGCTTTACACAGTTAAATGTGAAGCAAGAGAGCCTTTCCTCCCACTTACCTCACCTCATTCTCTTTGCTCTGTATTCTATTTCACTTTACTTTATGTTATTTATATTTACCACTTGCTTATTATATGTTTCTCATATTGGAAAATAATTTCCTAATGGCAAGACTGGGGGCTTGGGGGTTTTAATGGTGTATTTCCAACACCTATGATGGGAGTATCGTCCTTGCAGTAAACAGTTAATGAATATTTGCCACATGAATGAAACAGAAATGTACAGAAAATTTCACTGATGTGATAATTAAAATAAATTTGTTTTTATTTTCCCTGAAGAAGTTGATTGGCCACACATACTCTTTTATCTAACCATAATATATTAAATATATAACATAAACTTGGTGGGATTCTTATCTGTTTGTCGTGATTTATCAGTAAATTTAAAATCTTTTTGCTCAACCATTCCACTGATATTTGGAACTTCTGCCTTTGCCCCCAATTTAGTTCATAAATATTAATTATATCATTTTCTGTGTGTGACACCAGGGAGCTTTCCTAGACTTCTTAATCATTTTAATGCTCCTCAGTATTAGGTGATAAAGGGCCTAAAATATGCTCTTCTGGTATATTGACTATTTAAGTTAAGGACTCTTGAAAAACAGCCTGTGCAAGAAGATCACTTTGACCTTTATACTCTTTAAGAAAAGCAGAAGGGAAATTCCCCGAAGCCCAAATCCATGCTGCATGCTGCTTTATCAGTGGAGCCAGCTAGAGTCATTCATAAATTTACTCCCACACCACTATGAGATTCTCGACAAAAATATATATATATATATAGTTTTGCTTTCTCTTATGTTTCAGTGGTATCAAATCCATGGTTTCAAGAGGCTGGACAACAGGCAATAAAGGAAAGTGATCCCTCAGAGACAGGAAATAAATGATGTGAGCCTTATCATTCCCAGGTTACTCCTTTAGGAATGTTTCTTGGCCATGGCATAGGAAGAGGATGTGCCCGATGGTGTCCATGAGTTGAGGAGATGGAGCTGGGAATTTAGGGGGCTAAAGCAGTAACAAATATTTGAGAGAAAAGAGTTCTATAATAAGATAAATGGAAAATCCGCAGAAGTCCTACCCTGATGCCTTGAGAATTCAGCAGAATACAAATTAGCTCATATATATGAGAAAATTGCCTTAGGTCATGGAACAAACTAGCCTAAATGATTAGAGGAAAAGGTAGTTCAACATTCAAAGAGGGCCTAGAAAAGTTTCTGTTCTCATCATTGCATTAGTCAGCATTCTCCAAAAAAATAAAACTGACAGGATACATACATAAATATATATATGAAGGATACAAACATATATTCATAATATGACATTTGCAATCCAGAGACCCAAGAAAACTGGTAATGTAATTCTAGTCTGAGTCACCAGGCCTGAGAACCAGAGAAGGGGCCAATGGTGTAAATTCCAGTCCAAGGGCAGAAGGAGATGGTATGACAAATCTCAGCTCAAGCAGGCAGACAGGAAGCAAAAAGGTGAATTACTCCTTCTTCCATGTTTTGCTCTGCTCAGGCCCTCAGTGGATTACATGATGCATACTTATAATAGGAAGGGCAATGTATTTTACTGAGTCTATTGACTCAAATGCTAATCTCATCTGAAAACAACATCATAGACATGCCAAGAAATAATGCTTAACCTGGGCACCTTTGGCCCAGTGAATTTGACACAGAATTAACCATCACAACTATCAAGATGGGAAAGCCTCTTTATCTGTGGGATATTGAAAAGATTACATGGAAAGGTCTTTCCTCAATAGTGGGAAATATTCAGCTCTAGAATAAACACTGCTCTGGTCCCACCTACTAATAAACCTTAGAAGTAAGACTTGAAGCGATCAAACTTTTCCATGTAACTTAATTAGGTCCTAGAACAAAGATCACGAATAATTGTGGGAATAAAATTTAATCTGCATGCAACTAGGTAAAATTTACAAGGTCAAAATTTACAAGTTTCTATTCAAAAGTTAAAAAGCATGCAATGAAGCAGGAAAATGCAATCAATCTAGAACTAACATAGGTGTTAAAATTAGTGTAAAGTAAATAAAAGTTATTGTAACAATATTCCGTAGTTTCAGAGTTAAGCAGAGACATGGAAGGTTTAAAGAAAATTCATTTATAACTTCTAGAGATAAAAACTACAATGCAAGCAATGAGAAATATACTGAAAGAATTTAAAGCTGTGAATGAATAATTAATTGCAAATGAAAGGCTTAGTGAACTTGAAGATATAACAATATAAAAATATACAAAATGAAACACAGGAAAAGAAGGAAAAAATTTGGTGCATATTGGGACAGCCTCAAACTTTCTCATGTATCTGTAGTATTAGTTTCCAAAGAAGAATGAAAAGGTAGAGGAAAAAAACAGAAAAATAAAAAAATATAAATAATGACTGAAAATATTCCAAATATCTTAAAATGTATAAAACCACAAACTCATGATGAGAAATAAAATCCAAGCATGAGAATCATAAAAAAGTAAATAAAAACTACTCTAAGGCACATTATCAATTTACTCAAAACTAATGATAACATGCAAATCATGAAAACACCTAAAGACAAAAAAGTTAGGTACACAGAAATACATACAAGAATGACAGTATAATTTTTCGTAAAAATTGACAACCTTATTCTAAAGTCTATATGAAAATGCAAGGTACCTCAAAGAAACACAGCAACTTTAAAAAAATAACATATTTGGGAGATAAACACTATTGGATTTTAAGTAATCAATATAATTTTGTATTTAGTTACAAACATAGGAAAATAGATTGATGGAACAGAATAAAGAGCCTAGAAAGAAGCCCACACGTATATGGACAATTTGTTTTTCAACAAGTGTGGAAAGGCAAATCAGTGAATAAATAATAGCCTTTTCAACGAATTGTGCTGGAACAATTGAACAACCACAAAGCCCAAAAGATAAACTTCATACCTCATACCATATCCAAAAATAAACTCTAAAGAATCCTATGCCTGAAGTCAAAAGTCTAGAACTATGAAGCTTCTGAAAAAAAATAGGAGAAAATCTTTGTGACCTTGCATTAAGCAAAAATTAATTAGCTATAACACTAAAGCACTATCCACAAACCAAAGAAATGAGTTGGCATTCATAAAAAATAAAAGTTTCTACTTTTTAAAGATACTTTTAAGAGACTGAATACAGAACAAATAATATTGGCAAATTACAAATTAATTACATTTAATTAGAGCTAATTGAAAACTTGTATCAGAATATATAAAAATCGGTCAAACTCACTAAGAAAGCAAACGGCCTAGTTTTTAATTTAAAAACTGGGCAAAATATTTGAACAGACACTTCACCAAGAATATAAGACATAAGAACATAGAAAATGCTCACCATCACCAGTTAATATTGCTCAACACTTTAACGACCTGCAAATTAAAACCATAGTGCACACTTATTAGAATAATTAAAATTAAAAAGATTGACCATACCAAGTATTGGTGATTATGTAGAGGAAATGAAACTCTCAAACACTGTTGGTGGAAATATTAAAAAGATACAATTATTTTGGAAAACACTTTAGCAATTTTTTTTTTCTTTGAGATGGAGTCTCGCTCTGTTGCCCAGGCTGGAGTGCAGTGGCACGATCTCGGCTCACTGCAAGCTCCGCCTCTCGGGTTCACACAATTCTCCTGCCTCAGCCTCTGGAGTAGCTGGGACCACAGGCGCCCGCCACCACACCCAGCTAATTTTTTATTGTGTGTGTGTGTGTGTTTTTAGTAGAGACGGGGTTTCACCGTGTTAGCCAGGATGGTCTCAATCTCCTGACCTCATGATCTGCCCGCCTCGGCTTCCCAAAGTGCTGGGATTACAGGCGTGAGCCACCGCACCCAGCCACACTTGAGCAATTTTTTAAAATATTAATCGAATATATAATTCATATAAAACAAACAATTCAGCCATTCAATTTCTAAGTGTTCAATCTGTTCATAAGACTTCTACAAAAATGGTAACAAAAACTTTGTTTGTAATAAATAATCGAATGTCCCTGAACAGGTAGCAGGTGTGTGGATGAACTCTATTGTGTATCTATAATGCAGTCCTCCACAGTAATACAAAGAAATTAATTATTGATACACAAACCACATGAATGCATCTGCAAATAATTACATTGAGTGGAAGAAGTGAGAAAAAAGTGGTACATAAATTGCCATTTAGAAAGTTCAAACTAATTTTTAGTGTTAGAAAGAAGATCCGTGGCTGCCTGGGAATGGCACACTAGCGAGAAGGAAGAATAAGGAACACAAACAAATGTTTTGAGGTGCTTGGTAGATGCACTACGTTGGTTGTACTTGTGATTTCAAAACTGTACATATATATAAATTTTTCAAATTGTACACTTTTAATATGTGCAATATCAATTATACCACAATAAAGCTATTTTTAAAAAGCTGAAGGTAAGGGTTGAATAATTTCCCCAACTTTCTCACCAATCTTAAATAATAGCAGGTCACAGAGCAAATTTGCCACAGGTGGCAATATTATCAAGTAGGTGCAAAAAGAGTCACATACGTTGTTCTGTAAGCTTAATTTAGTTCCAACGTTCTATCTTTTTAGGTCTTCCAACCACACTTTACAGAGAGACTTTATTTAAAAACAATTAAAAAAACAGTATTACTTAGGCAGAATTCAGCTACTCTTATGGTCATCAACAGACAACAAACTCATCTGAATTCACGCTTGGACAATGAAATACACAGAGATCATGCCGTGAGCTACAGCCAAAGGGTTTTCTAGATTATATTCTTCCTTATGCCACATAAAAGAGTATCTTTAAAATAATTTATCCAAATCTTATCTTAACACTGATACCAGTAAATAAGAGCCCGACTCTTAATTCATTATGCTAGCAAGCCAATATTTTCAGCCATGGCAACTAATTATTAAATGCCATAATGATGAGCAAAATCTCTAATATCAAAGATAGAGGAAATTGGAGTACTTGCAGTAGCCACTAGTGGAGTACAGCCACCTTGATTTGAATGTGTCTGGCATAGCCCTGGAGTATAAATTGCTGAGCATGGTAACTTGCTACACACAGAGTGAAACAAACTACATTCACAAGCGTATCATGCTGTCTAAACACAGGTGTATTCAGATAAATAAAAAACATCTTAGCAAAGGGTTTATGTTCCATTAGATAACACATACAATGAATGAACTAGCTTCTAGAGGATCACCTTACTACTAATCTTTCATTTATCGAATACATATTTTATATCAACCATATGGCTCCATTCCACTAGCAGCTAAAGGCTGAGTCAAATTTAGTTGTAGATTAGATAAATAAAATGAAAATTATACTCTATAATGTTTCCTAAACTTTAATATGATAAAAATCACCTGGGACATTTGATAGTACATTTCTCAGCACTTTTCTACACAAATTATTTTTCAGTCAGTTTGAAGAAAGTTCTGGAGAATTGATGATTTTATCATTTTTAAGCTAATTTTTATTCTCAGGGGAGTTTGGCAAGCGCTGCAGATGTGTTTTATAGCACAAATTCCTCATCAATAAGAATACTGTAATAATCTTTCTTTGAGACTGAAACTCTCCGTATTTTAATTTATTGTCTATTTCCTCTATTTCTTACATCTACAGAAAATAAAGACATAACAAAGAAATTACTTTAACTCTGTATGTCATGTACCTGATTTTTATGCTGCACTCTGCAATGACTCTCAAAGTTATAATTTACTTTAACTACAGGTCTCATTACAACAGTCCTCAATAAATTTTTCAAGAAAATCCTTCAAAGAAAATATGAAGAATTGACTGTCTTAGCCTCCATTCTGCCTTTCCTCTAGCCTGGAAATTTAGAAAGATAATAACTACCTTTCCTGGGTTCCCTCCCTGGTAAAGTTTTGCACGGAAATTAGATACGTTTTGTGCGATATTGTATTAGTCTGTTTTCACACTGCTATAAAGAACTCAGACTGCATAATTTATGAAGAAAAGAGGTTTAATTTACTCCACAGGCTTAGCTGGAAGCACGACTGGGAGGCCCCAGGAAACTTACAATGAAGGCGAAAGGCAAAGGGGAAGCAAGGCATGTCTTACATGGTGGCAGGAGAGATGGGGTTGGCAGGAATTGAGACACACTTTTAAACCACCAGATCCAGTAAGAACTCACTTACTATCACAAAAATAGCATGGGGGAAACCGCCCCATGATCCAATCACCTCTCACCAGGTCCCTCCCTCGGCATGTGAGGATTACAATTTGAGATGAGATTTGGGTGGGGACACAGGGCCAAACCATATCAGATATCTAAGATAGAAGTTAAATGAAAGCCACCTGTCTGCTATTTTTTACTGCTATCAAGTGAAATATGGAATGTGAATATTTGTGTAAAATTGAGATTGCCAGATTTAGTAGTCCAGATTCATGAGTGTCAAGTGGCAGGGGTGGTAGTAATGACTCAAACAAGCAGCTTTCTCATCTAGGCGTCTGAGCATTCATGACTTAGTAGATTAAATTCTTGGCCAATTCTCATACAGGAGGTAAGGTTTGTAACTCCTCCACTTGAATCTTGGATGGCTTACCATTTCTTCAACTAATGCAGCAAAAGTGATTTTAAAAGTGTTCTGAGGGTACCCTTTAAGAGAACTGAGAATTTCTGTTACATTCTTCTTGGAGCCTTAAGTCACAATATGAAGCCTACCCTCAGCCACACTGAGAGCCTGTGTGGAGAGATGGAAACAGATGTCTGGACTTGTTCAGTGTTCCAAAACTACCTTCTGAGTCAGACCAGCAGAAGCCTCAGATATCTTGGAGGAGAGATGAGTCATACTTACCGTTGCCCTTTCTAAATTCATGTCTCATGGGATTGCGAACTATAATAATAATATAATGTTGTATAGCTATAAAGATTTGGGGTGATTTGTTACACAGTAGTTGAGCAGAACAGAATTTAGTCCTGAAATTGATGTGATATCTTGACAAAAATCTTAATATGGAGCCCTGGCTTTGGAACTGGGTAGCTGGCACAAACAGACAAGTCTTGAAGAAATTGTTACTCAAAGCTTGCAAATACCTTTAGGAGACAGAGTGAGAACCTGAAAGACACCAGAGAATATGTTCTTGGAGACTAGTGAAAAGGAACCTTGCTTTTATATTGTAGAAATTTTGGAAAAACTGTTGCTTCTTGTTATAAGGAAAATGGTACGCCTAATGCACTCATGGATTTGCATGGGTTTATTTCTAAGCAGAATGTAGAAAATGCCAATTGTCCTCTTAAAGCATTTTATGATAAATTACAAGATACTTAAAGTGAATTACAAAAGAATCTGTTTACTTTTCAAGGAGAATTTGATGGAAATATTTCTAACTCAAGACTTCTTGAGATCAAAACTAAAACTGTATCTTATTCTTTATTCTCTCTGCATAGCAAGACTAACAAAGTGAAAATGAACAGGAGTCCTCAGTGCAAGTATAAATTTTATGTCACTTCAAGACTTCAGTGCAAAAATCTCAAGGGTGTAAGAGTAAGTCAATTTGTTGAGAACTTAGAAAGATTTAAGACAATATCTCATAGAAGCTGTCAGCTAGAAAAAAAGTATTCTAAGGGCTTTGAGGGCATCATTTATGAACCACAACTTTAGGGTATAAAAATAAAGCTAGATCTTCTCTCATGTCTTTCTTAGCAGAACATTCTCAAAATAAAAAAAAAAAACTCTCAAGAAAAATATTACATACAAAATATTTTCAATTTATCAGATTAAAGATAAAGCCAAGGAAGTGATCACAAATTCTTAATCAGGGCTTTGCAGACAATTTCAGAGACAATAGCATTTCTATATACCTTTAGAATCTATCTCACAGGAACATATATTTAACAATACGACTTCTAAGCTGTTGGGAACAGGCCCCCATAAACTGGCCCCAAAACTGCCCATAAATAAAATCTCTGCAGCACTGTGACATGCTTGTGATGGCCATGACGCCCACGCTGGAAGGTTGTCGGTTTACTAGGATGAGGGCAAGGAACACCTGGCCCACCCAGGGCAGAAAACCGCTTAAAGGTGTTCCTGAACCACAAACCATAGCATGAGCGATCTTTGCCTTAAGGACATGTTCCTGCTGCAGATAACTAGCCAGACATGTCCCTTTATTTTGGCCCATCCTTTTGTTTCCTGTAAGGAATACTTTTAGTTAATCCATAATCTGTAGAAACAATGCTTATCACCGGCTTGTTGTCAATAAATACGTGGGTAAATCTCTGTTCAAGGCTCTCATCTCTGAAGGCTGTGAGACCCCTGATTTCCCACTCTACACTCTATTTTTCTGTGTGTGTGTGTGTCTTTAACACCTCTAGTGCCACTGGGTTAGGGTCTCCACAACCGAGCTGGTCTCAGCACTAAAGCACTTAAGGCTATTGTCCTACAGCAACCTAACAGAGAGCTCAAAGTAGAGAAGTAACTGTCTTAAAGATATTTGTAGATGTGTCACTTTCTAATAAAGTATACCCGGTAAATTTATCAAGAAATCTCCAATGATTTTAAGACAATTTTATAGGTAAAGTCTTCTCTAGTTTAAAATAAGAAATAGAGATAGCATAATATAAAAAAGGAATTTGAATTTCTAAAATCCAATGGGCAAGAAGCAAGCAGAGAAGGCTATTCAGCTGCAAGCATGGTCCATTTCTTACGAAAAAGGAAAAATGACCCAGAAGGCAAAAGATGAGCACAGATTGCAAAACAGGAAAGAACAGATAATTATTCCCAAGGAGGAGAATTGGCACTGATCAACTAACTGATGACATGTGTCTGACTGGATTTCAGAACTTCTTTGGACCAGTGACTGTCAGGTATACCCAGTTTCCCACAATGCTAGATGGGAGTGTCTACTGAAGTTATTCTGTGCTTTCTCACATAATATATTGGAAATGTGTGAAAGAGAGGGGCAAAAACCTCCTCCAGTTAGTAATCTACAGATTGAGAGGACCTGTAATTGAGGAGTGGCACCCAAGGCAGTTGATCTGCACTTAGACAATGATTTAGACAATGACATCTGGGAGCTTGAGCCTGGGTCAAGGGCTATAATGAGATGGAACATTTGTATTTTGAAAAAATGTAAATAATTTATTGCCAGATGGTGGATTTTGGTGGATTGATGATTGCTGCAATGTATTTGAATCTCGTCCCTCTTGGAAGCTAGGGTTTATACAGCAACCCTTTTAATATAAACTAACCTGTGACAGCTTTGGCCAATAGGGTATGACTGAGTGATGCTATGACCCTTCCAGACATACTTTTAAGAGAACTGACAGTTGCCCATGTCTCCTTCTTGAATCCTCAAGCTGACATGAAAGACATCTGACTAACCTGAGGAAGTATAGTGAGAGGAAGCTTAATCTAGCAGAGAGAGAGAGAGAGAGAGATCGATCAATCCAGTCAGCCTCCAGAATTTCAAGCTTTGTTTGAATCATCCTAGCTGAGGCACCAGACACATGAAATTGAAACAAGCCATCCAACTGTGCCAGTTCTGAATATCTGATCCACAGAATACTGAGATGAAATAATGTCAAATTGTTTTTAGCTAAGTTTTCTGACTGTTTACTACACGTCAATAGATTAACCTTAAGGCTTACCTTGAAAATCTTAGGATGACCCTACGTTGATCATCCTAATTTATATAACTTTTCATATAAAAAATCCTAATCTATGTAACTTTTCAAATAGTCTCTCATGAAAATTTAATTGTTCTAAGTAACAGTGGCTTCAATGTCATTTCTGTAATGAAAGCTACTTATGTATTGATTGAGAATCACTGGAAAATTTATGTCATGGGCTGAATTGTGTTCTCCCCAAAATCCATATGGTAAAGCTCTAACCATCAGTACCTCAGAATTTGTATTCAAAAACAGGGAATTTCAAGATGTTATTAAGGTAAAATGAGGTCCCTAATCCAATAAGACCATCCTTGAGGAAGAGCAGATTAAGGTACAGACACACACTGAGGAAAGACTATGTGAAGAAAAAGGGAAAAGAGGGCCATCTGCATGCCGAGGAACGTGTCCTCAAAAGACTTCTAGCCTCCAGAACTGTGACAAAAGGAATGTACATTATTTGAACCACACTATCTGTAGTATTATTTATGATAGCCCTAGTCAATTAATATAGACTATTTCTTCAGAAGCTAGATGATTTCTGAAGTCTTCTCAGTTGGCATAAACTTTTGTATAACATCTTGCATTGTTTACTGTCTTGAAGCAAATCAAGTACAGCTGAAGACATAGTTCCCATCATTGGCAATAAGTCCAAGATCTGTTAATTATTTGGACTTCAACCTCTTCCCTGGATGTCTGTGTGTTTATGTCAATCTATCAATCTATGTATATTTAGATATCTATGTATCTGTCTATATAGATATCTAGATATATATCATGTGTGTGTCTGTGTGTGTGTGTGTGTAAGTGTGCTTGAGCCAGGACATGAGGAACCAGGAGATGAGGAAGAAGAGGAACTCCCTATTTCTCAGTTTGTTTTTATAGTGTCTGCTTATTTTCTTTCTTTTCCTAGTCACTTTAAAGGCAGAAAAGTCAACTACCTCTTTTCTAAGTTAGGATACATGAATAGATATTTATATGTTAAAGCTTACAATCTCCAAAACACCAGAGGCCAATCCTCACGGGCACTGATAAAGCTATTCCTATGACAGATCTGGAGTGGAGTCCATTATTTGTGACCATTAACCTGTCTTCATCCAAGACATGGAATGGAACCTGGGGGGATGGTGAATTTAGAAGTGATGGTCTTGTGCACAGGGGAACAGGAATGAGTTAGGAGATTCCCTATTAGCTTCTTCTCTCAACACACCAAGCTCTGATGACTTCTGATAAAATTTAGGTTATGTTCTTATCTTGATTTGACCATGACAAATAAAGATACCTTGTGTACTTGCTTACTTTCAGGCTCTTCAGGATATCTGTGTTTTTCCACTTTAAAAAATAGATGATCGGCTCGGTGTGGTGGCTCACGACTGTAATCCCAGGACTTTGGGAGGCCAAGGCAGGTGGATCACCTGAGGTCAGGAGTTCGAGAACAGCCTGACAAACATGGTGAAACCCCGTCTCTACTAAAAATACAAAGAAAAAAAAAAAAAGGGCAGGTGTGGTGGCACGTGCCTGTAATACCAGCTACTTGGGAGGCTGAGGCAGGAGAGTCGCTTGAACCCAGGAGGCAGAGGTTTCAGTGGGCCAAGATCCTGCCATTGCACTCCAGCCTGGGCAACAAGAGTGAAATTCCGTCTCAAAAAAAAATTATAATAATCATAACTCTGTCCTTGACAGGTAACTAAAAGAGTTTTTTTACTGCCAAACTGGTCTGGTTATCATATTCATGAAGTGATGATGGAGTGAATAAAGGATGAAAATTCACCTTTGACTATTCTGAGGCATATATAAAAGTCAAAAAATACTTGATAATTTTTCATTAGGATTCCCATTGTAAAAATCAAGAATAGATTGATAGCTCTATAGATTATATAATTACCTAGAAATTGCATTAATCTGGTACATTTATTTTCTCATTCTAAAACCATACATCTTACCACTTAATATCCCCTCTCCATTCTTTTTTCCCCTGCTAAAAATCTAATGAGATCAAATCATACTTGAGGGAGACACTGCTAATTCTATTGTCTAAAGGTGAAACAGACATGAAATTGCATTTTAGCAATTTTAGTGTGTTCTTATGTATGGTCAGGGAAATCGACTTGAATGATTTCTGAATATAAACAGTTTAAATTACAATCAAATTTTCATTTAACAAGCAGGTAAATTAATGACACACATAAACCTCATTTAAGATATAATTTATTTCCTCTGGTTTATTAAATTTTCATGAGTGTTATATAATTATATCATTATATATAAATAATTACAAAAGTATATAATTAAGAGAAATTTCTCTTATTTTAATATGCACTCTACTTAATGGAGCTAAAACAATAGCTAAATAGTAAGCAAGAGAAAGGAAAAGAAAAATGGAGTTCCAAATCTCTGAAACTGTATAGATAATTGGCATGTGTAAAATTTGGACTGACAGTCATAAACTTTTATCCTCCAACCTAATTATCTATTTTATCTCCTTAATATGTCAGCTTAAAGCAAAACTTATTATCAATATCAAAATTACACAATAAGTTATATGTTTTATGATTTCTGTATTGTCATAACTGATTTCAGTGATTCAAATAACAATTCTACCTTGTATTTGTTGAAAAATCTAAGAAGAGTTGATATGAAAATATTTTAAATATGTCTCACTTTGTATAAGTCAACTCATCTTTGATCACTGAGATGGTTATCTCATCTGATGGATATGCCCACTTAATTCATGAACTGCTATTGCCTAAAAAAATCTGAACATCTTTTACACCTGTTTTTTTTTCTACAGGATATTTTATCCTAAAAATGAATTATATGTATTGAAAAGTATAAACTGACATATTTAGCAAATTAACAAAGGACCTATTATGAAAATAACGAGAGCAAGAACACAGCAGGTAAAATAGTGGTAAGATATGAGATTCTATGAAATGGTAATCAGGCCCATGAGACAAAAGTGAATTCTAATAGGAAAGAACATTAATATTAGTGGATTTTCTAGAATCAACCAAGGCATGTGAAATTTCATGACATATGAACAAAACAAATACATAGGCTTCTTGATTAATATAACTCAATAAAAAGGAAAGTGGATATAGCATATGATTATATTATTATTATCATTATTTAACTATTATTTTAGTTTCACTTACATTTCCTTAAGTTTTCAAATGAAAAAAACAAAAATGTGTTTGGGGAAAAAAGAGGTATTTTATTAGATTCCAACTGAGTAATGACGTGAAAATGCCAGCTACAGATGCTGATTCATCATAATAGCATGTTCTCCCAAGTAACTATCTTATCTGCCTCTGCAATGTCATTAGACCTCCAGATAGCAGCCAAGAAAACAAGATTCTTTAAAAAAAGAAATGACAACAAACCTATAGTCAATTATTTCTAAAAACATCCATATGTTATACACAAACATACATATACAAACGTATTTATACACACACACGTAAATATATATATAACATTTAATACACACACTATATATGTGATATGTTTAAATATATAATATATCCATGGCTTACAATGATTACTGTATGTATATATATGTGTGTGTGTGTGTGTGTATACATACACACATACTGAAATATACTACATATTATACTATATATATTATAAATGAGATATACCATATATATTTCTCTCTGTATATAAGTATATTAGTTCATCCTCATGCTGCTACAAAGAATTGTCCATGATTGGGTAATTTATAAAGGAAAGAAGTTTAACTGACTCACAGTTCTGCATGGCTGGGGAGGTCTCAGGAAACTTACAACCATAGCAGAAGAGGAAGCAAACACATTCTTCTTCACATGATGGCAGGAAGGCAAAGTGCCCAGCAAAAGGGGCAAAGCCACTTATAAAACCATCAGACCTCATGAGAACTCAATCACTATCATGAGAACAGCAGCATAGGGGCAACCACCCCATGATTCAATTATCTCTCAGGCCCTGCTCACAACACATGGGGATTATGGAAACTACAATTCAAGCTGACATTTGGGTGAAGATACAGCCACATCGTATCATTCCTCCTCTGGCCCCTCCCAAATTTCACATTCTCACATTTCAAAACACAATCATCCCTTTCCAAAGATCCCCCAAAGTCTGAGCTCATTCCAGCATCAGCCCAAAATTCCAAGGTTTCATCTAAGACAAGGCAGGTATCTTTCACCTACGAGCCTGTAAAATCAAAAGCAAGTTAGTTACTTCAGAGATACAATGTGGGTACAGGCATTGGGTAAATACACCAGTTCCAAATGGGAGAAATTGGCCAAAACAAAGGGGCTACAGGCCCCAGGCAAGTCCAAAATCCAATAGGGCAATCATTAAAACTTCAAGTTCCAAAATGATCCCCTTTGACTCCATGTCTCACACCCATGGCACACTGATGCAAGAGGTGGGCTCCCATGGCCTTGGGCAGGTCTGATCCTGTAGCCTGGTAGGGTAAAGCCTCCCTTCCTGGCTGCTTTCATAGGCTGGTGTTCAGCATTTGTAAGCTGTTGGTAGATCCACCATTCTGGGGGTCTTGAGGATGATGGCCTTCTTCTCACATATCCACTAGGCAGTGCCCCAGTGGGGACTCTGTTTGGGGGCTCCAACCCACATTTCCCTTCTGAACTGGCCTAGCAGAGGTTCCCCATGAGGGATTTGCCCCTGAAGTAAACTTCTGCCTGGACATTCAGGCATTTCCATACATCCTCTGAAAATATAGGCAGAGGTTTCCAAACCTCAATTCTTGTCTTCTGTTCACCCACAGGCCCAACACCATGTGGAAGCTGCCAAGGCTTGGGACTTGCACCCTCTGAAGCAATAGCCTGAGTTGTACATTGGACCATTTTAGCTGCAGCTGGATCAGCTGTGGTGCAGGGCACCAAGTCCCAAGGCTGTATACAGCAGAGTGACCCTAAACCTGGCCCAGCAAACCATGTTTCCCTCCTGGACTTGCGGGCCTATGTTGAGAGAGGCTGTTGGGAAGGTCTGTGACATGCCCTGGAGACATTTTCCCCATTGTTTTGATGACTAACATTTGGGTCCTCACTACTTATGCAAATTTCTGCAGCCGGCTTGAATTTCTCCCCAGAAAATTGGGTTTTCTTTTTTTATCACATAATCAGGCTGCAAACTTTCCAAACTTTTATGCTTTGCTTCCTCTTGAATGCATCTCACTTAGAAATTTATATCGCCAAATATCCTAAATCATCTCTCTCAAGTTCAAAGATCTACTGATATCCAGCGTGGGCAAAATGCTTCCAGTCTCTTTGCACATAGCAAAAGTAACTTTTACTCCAGTTCCCCAAAAGTTCCTCATCTCCTTCTGAGACCATATCAGCCTGGACACCATGGTCCATATCATTTTGATCAAACTATTCAACAAGTCTCTGTGAAGTTGCAAACTTTCCCACATTTTCCTGACTTCTGAGCCCTCCAAAATGTTCCAACCTCTGCCTGTTACCCAGTTCCAAAGTTAGTTCCACATTTTTGAGTGTCTTCACAGCAGTGCCCCACTCTCTGTGGTACCAATTTACTGTATTAGTTTGTTCTCAAACTGCTATAGAAAACTGCTCGAGTCCAGGCACAGTGGCTCATGCCTATAATCCCAGCATTTTGGGAGGCCAAGGCAGATCACTTGAGGTCAGGAATTTGGAACCAGCCTGGCCAATGTAGCAAAACGCTGTCTCTGCTAAACACACAAAAATTAGCCTGGTGTGGTCATGCACATGTGTAATCCCAGCTGCTCAGGAGGCTAAGGCAAGAGAATCACTTGAATTTGGGAGACAGAGGTTGCAATGAGCCGAGATTGCACCACTGCACTACAGCCTGGGGTGACAGGGCAAGACTCCGTCTCAAAAAAAAAAAAAAAAAAAAAAAAAAGAACTGCCCGAGACTGAGACTGGATATATTAGTCCATTTTCTGTTGATAAAGAAATATCTGAGATGGGGCAATTTAAAAAAGAAAGAGGTTTAATAGACTCACAGTTCCACATGGGTGGGGAAGCCTCACAACCATGGTGGAAGGTGAAAGGCAAGTCTCACGTGGTGGCAGACAAGAGAAGAGAGATTGTGCAAAGAAACTCTCCTTTTTTAAAACCATCAGATCTCATGAGACTTATTCACTATCATGAGAAAAGCAGAGAAAGACCTGCCCCCATAATTCAATTACCTCCTAATGGGTTCCTCCCACAATATGTGGGAATTCAAGATGAGATTTTGTTGGGGAAACAGCCAAACCAAATGATCTGCCCCTGGCCACTCCAAAATCTCATGTCCTCACATTTCAAAATGAATTATGCCTTTCCAACAGTCCCCCAAAGTCTAACTCATTTCAGCATTTACAGAAAAGTCCACAGTCCAAAGTCTCATCTGAGACAAGTCAAGTCCCTTGCAGCTATCAGCTTGTAAAATCAAAAGCAAGTTAGCTACTTCCTAGATATAATGAGAGTAGAGGCATTGGGTAAGTACTGCCATTTGAAAGGGTAGAAATTGGCCAAAACAAAGGGGTTATAGGCCTCATGCAGGTTCGAAATCCAGAGGGGCAGTCACATATTAAAACTCCAAAATGATCTCCTTTGACTCCATGTCTCACATCCAGGTCACGCTGATGCAAGAGGTGGGTTCCCATGTTCTGGCACAACTCCACCCCTGTGACTTTGTAGGGTACAGCCTTCCTCCCAGCTGCCTTCACAGGCTGGCATTGAGCATCTGTAGCTTTTACAGGCACAGGTTGGAAGCTGTCAGTGGACCTACAATTCTGGGGTCTGGAGGACAGTGGACCTCTTCTTACAGCTCCAGTAGGTGGTGCCCCAGTAGGGACTCTGTGTGGGAGCTCTGACCCTACATTTCCCTTCTGCACTGCCCTAGCAGAGGTTCTCCATGAGGGCCCCACCCCTGCAGCAAACTTACACCTGGGTATCCAGACGTTTCCATACAACTTCTGAAATCTAGGCGGAGGTTCCCAAATGCCAATTCTTGACCTCTCTGCACTGGCAGACTCAACACCACATGGAAGCTACCAAGGTTTGGGGCTTGCACTCTCTGAAACCATGAGCCAAGCTCTACACTGATCCCTTTCAACCATGACTGGAGTAGCTGGGGCACAGGGCACAAAGTACATAGACTGCACACAGCACAAAGACCCTGGGCCTGTCCCAGAAAACCACTTTTTCCTCATAGGCCTCCTGGCCTGTGATGAGAGGGGCTGCCATGAAGACTTGTGAGATGCCCTGGAGACATTTTCCCCATCGTCTTGGGATTTACATTCTGCTCCTCATTGCTTATGCAAATGTCTGCAACTGGTTTGAATTTCTCCTCAGAAAATGGGATATTCTTTTCTATTGCATTGTCAGGCTGCAAATTTTCAGAACTTTATGCTCTGCTTTCCTTATAAAACTGAATGCCTTTAACAGCACCCAAGTCACCTGTTGAATAGTTTGCTGCTTAGAAATGTCTTCCACCAGATACCCTAAGCTATCTCTCTCAAGTTCAAAGTCCCACAAATCTCTAGGACAAAGGCAAAATGCCACCAGTCTCTTTGCTAAAACATAACAAGAATCACCTTTGCTCCAATTCCCAACAAGTTCCCCCTCTCCGTCTAAGACCACCTCAGCCTGGATTTCATTGTCCATATCATTATCAGAATTTTGGTCAAAGCCATTCAACGACTTAAGTCACTAGGGAGTTCCAAACTTTCCCACATTTTCCTGTCTTCTTCTGAGCCCTCAAACTGTTCCAACCTCTGCCTATTACCCAGTTCCAAAGTCACATCCACTTTTTTGGGTATCTTTATAGAGTGCCCCACTCCCAGTACCAATTTACTGTATTAGTCCATTTTCACACTGCTGATAAAGACATACCTGAGACTGGGCAATTAAAGACAAAAAAAAAGAAGTTTAATTGACTTACAGTTCCGCATAGCTAGGGAGGCCTCACAATCTTGGCAGAAGGTAAAACACACGTCTAACATGGAGGCAGACAAGAGAAGAGAGCTACTGCAGAGAAGCTCCCCTTTTTTAAAAACCAGCAGATCTCATGAGACTTATTCACTATCACGAGAACAGCAGGGAAAGACCCTCCCCATGATTCAACTACCTCCCACTGGTCCCTCCCAAAACACGTGGAAATTCAAGATGAGATTTGGGTGGGGACACAGCCAAACCATAACACTGTGTAATTTAGAAAGGAAAGAGGTTTAATTGACTTACAGTTCTGTATGGCTGGGGAGGCTTCAGAAAACTTATTATCATGGCAGAAGGGGAAGCAAACACGTCCTTCTTCATATAATGGCAGGAATGAGATGTGCCAATTAAAAGAAAAGAAGTTTATAAAACCATCAGATTTCATGAGAACTCACTCACTATCATGAAAACAGCATGGAGGTAACTGCCCCTATGATTCAATTACCTCCCACCAGGTCCCTCCCACAACATATGGGGGTTATGGGAACTACAATTCACAATGAGAGTTGGGTGGGGACACAGCCAAACCTTATCAATAAGTATATATAACATATATATGTATTTTTTGTTTGTTTGTTTGAATCACTAGTTATACGTTCAATGCAAACATTTTAAAAGAAGAGCTGCAAACTGGGAAAAAAAATACCCCTGAAAATATTTAATGCAAATAAGTCCTTGAGATGGTGCTTTTTACAAAAGTTTATCAGCAAATGCCCTTTTTTTGTAGGGGACAGGGCAGCAGGAGAATAGGGACAGGATATCAGACAATTGATTTTTACTGCAATAAGAGCAACAAGGAATCTCACCGTCACATGCCATCTACTTTATGTAAAAACCAATCCAGCAGAACGAGCAACAGTCACCCTCAGGAGGTGATTTAGCCCTAAGTACCCAGAGAACAGCCTCAGGCCACGACTTCTGTGCTGCTTCACTGTGCCCAGAACCATCTGCCAAGACCAGGAATTCATCTTTGGAGTATAACTTGTTTTCTCTCTTTTTTTCACTTCTCAAAAAATAAAAAAAGCTTCATAACACAGCCGAAGGGTTACCATGCGTCTAAAAGGAGGACAGGTTCCCATAAACAATGTTGTCAGCTTGAGTGGGGGTAAACACAGGAAGGAACACCATAAATTAAAGCAGACCCTGACTCTTCAGAGGCTCTGCGGTGATGTCTGGGGGCCAGATCTGCCAGTGGCTGCATTTCCAGCACTAGCATAGTGTTGAGGACTATGAGGAAATATATATATATATTTCTAGTAGTCATTCTAAACCATGACAAATTTGATTGTCATAATGATAAGATGATGACAGTTGGTACCTGCTAATGGTATTTGATACCTGGGATCTCAAGATAACTAAGCATCCTGCAACAGTACCACAGTCCCACAAAATACCTGTAGCCCCCTGGTAATTAAAAAAAAAAAGTGAGGCATGAGTTTTTTTCTTTGATTACTTTAAATAGATCTGATCAAATAGGGAGTCTGATACTGAAAATGACCCCTGCCCCCTTATTCCCTTGTTACATTCAAATTTGTGATGAATTTCTTTACCAAAGGCTAGGAAGTAAAGAGTGAGGATAAATCAGATATTAGTTGATATTGAGGATAAGAAGATTATTCTGCTATCATTTGCAATATTGCCTGGCATTCTGGTGATGGAAACCAGGGAAACAGCAAAGATCCAATGGCTAAAGGATCACATCAAGAAAAGAAGACCAGTGCGGTGTTATTGCCTTGTTCTTTTTGTCATTTTAAGACAGCATCACTGTTACTATTTAATTGAAAACTTGGAAATGTTACAAATCTTAAAAGTGTTATTAAGTATAACATCTATGCAGAGTGAAAATGTTGCTGATCAGTCTCAGAAGTTTTATCTGTGTGATTTTTAAAAATCACGTTTTTCTGGCCTGGCATGGTGGCTCATACCTGTAATCCCAGCACTTTGGGAGGCCGAGGCAGGCAGATCACGAGGTTAGGAGATTGAGACCATCCTGCCTAACACACGGTGAAACCCCATCTCTACTAAAAGTACAAAAAATTAGCCGGGCATGGTGGTGGGCACCTGTAGTCCCAGCTACTCGGGAGGCTGAGGCAGGAGAATGGCTTGAATCCGGGAGGCAGAGGTTGCAGTGAGCCGAGACCGGGCCACTGCACTCCAGCCTGGGCGACAGAGTGAGACTCCATCTCAAAAAATAAATAAATTAATTAATTACAATTAAAATAAAAATAAATAAATAATGTTTTTCTGACTGTCTACTCCCTTGTTGCTACTTTACTTATTCTGGTCCACCCAGCAGAACTGCTTTCAAAGGTTGTTGAGAACTGAATGAAGGCAAATATAAGTGGTGCATGCTGTGTAAATCTCCTCTACACCTCACCTTTATAGAATAGAGGTGTTAACTGACATGTACCTGTGTGATGTTTTGCTTACTCCTATTACAAAACAGAAACATATATTTATAGAAAAATGAGAGATTAACATCTTTAAAAACTGTAAAACCAGTCATACCCATACAGAAAGCTCTTTTGTCTTTAGGCTATTGACTCGGTACACATGTTGGCATATGACCCAGTGAATTTGAATCTCCACTCTTCCAAATACTCAGTTGAGCTTTGCTTAGCCATCTACCCAAGATAAGTTGCTCTGAGATCACATATAACTCCTTAACACTTAGCAATAAGAAATTTCTACTAATTGTATTGATTTCTGTATATAGAAAGCCTACTATTTCTATAGTCATTCAAATATTTTTACTCCATTCTGCAAAACCAAACAGTTATAACTTTATTCAAATCATGTGAACAAGATTGAATTGGGTCATTTAGGAGCTAACTATCAATATCAGCACTTGTTAAAGACTAACTTTAATTCTGAAGTAGAGGAAAATTTAACAAGCACTTTTGTTTTTGCATGCTAAGCTTAGGGCTAGATACACTACTTAAGAACAACATTCAAATTGCTTTATATTATTGGTTAATTAAAACTTAAAAAATTTAGCATTTTACCAACTTGACATAGCCATGGCTTCCATTATAAGTTAGGTGAAAGTTTTTGTAGGCTAGCAAATTATAAGTTATTTAATATATAAAAGAAAGTCACATACTACATTTGATTATTTGTTGTGCTCCCACCTGCATTTCTTTCTTGTTACTTATTACTATGTAATCACAGCACTTTAATAAATATTTTCTTTATCTACTATACGATTTGAAACTGAAAAATGTAATTTCATATAAGAATAAATGTATGATTTAAAAGCTGCAAAAGGGTATTTTACAAGCAATTCTAAGTTCTTAATGGTATTTATGTGGAGAATTAGAAACAAAAGTGAAGGTAGAAAATTCGGATATATTAAACTGAAACTATTTTCTTAATTATAATTGTTTTGTCCCCTGATGTAGTCTTACATTTCAAATTATATAAAATTTTATAATTTTTATTCACCAAAATATTCCTAAAAAATTAAGATATGAGTAAATTCTTATATAGGAAATATGATTCATGGGTTTGTTGCTATAAGTAATTTAAATTCTGCAAATCCTTGTGCATTTCTCTTTCACCTAATTCCACATGGAAAAAAAAATTCTTCAGACTTAAAATAGAAAATTTGGAAGACCATCAAGATTATGTTTGTAAACTGCTGACTTGTTAGCTTTTTTACCCTCTTGGCATATGTCCAAATACAGCCTTATAATTAAGCAGGTCTGCCATCTTAGGTGCCACCAAAGGTGCCCCCTTATTGATGGCAGTCAGATGGAATACCATCTGGTAGTAGCAATTTATTATTTGAGATATTTAATGACATGCCACATTTCATACACAGTTAAATGTATCATTCTTTAGACACTGCATTTTTATTGGGATGGTTACTTAAACAGTTAAGTGTTGACATTTTTACAGTCCCAGAAGATTATAGGTATAAAAAAAGACAAAAATGACAAGACCCACAGGGATTTTAATTAACTTTGTAAACCTCCATTTTCATAAAAACTATGTATTACATGTTTGGTAACAATTACAGATAACTTGTATGCAATAAACGTTGTCAAAAGGTATAGGGTAGATTTTTTCCTGAAAATGGTCTAAAAATGTCATCAAACCCTGTGCTGAAGAAAGAACAGGAATGTTGTTGCCCCTTTGGCAAAAGGATAGTAGCTTTGGAACCTGAAAACTTTGGTTCCGATTTTCTCTCTTTCACTTAGCATGTACATGTTTTTGTCCAATGAATTTCATTCTAATGTGTAAAATGGACACACTAATTGGATAAGTTATAAAAACGTATAAGGCCTGGCATGGTGGCTCATGCCTGTAATCCTAGCACTTTGGGAGGCCAAAGTAGGAGGATAACTTGAGTCCAAGAGTTTGAGAACAGCCTGGACAACATGGTAAAACCTTGTCTCTAAAAAAAATACAAAAACTAGCCTGGCGAGGTGGCACACTCCTGCAGTCCCAGTTACTTGGGAGGCTGAGGTGCGAGGATCACCTGAGCTCAGGAAGATCAAGGCCTTAGTGAGCCAAGATCGTCTCACTGCCCTCCAGTCTGGGAAACAGAGTGAGACTCTGCCTCAAAATAAATACGTTAAATTAAAAGTTATATATTGAATTTTATACGTAAATCTATAAGAGAGAAATATACATTTTATATTTGTATATTTACATTTTATTATTATTATGCTTACAATGTGAACTACTTGAATAACAGGGGTAAACGTTTTCTAAATTCTCTAGCACCCAGCATATTTCCTATTATCTAGTTGGTAATTAGTAAATGCTTATTCAATTTAAATAGTGTTAATCTTCTTAAACTTGGGGGTACTGAAAATTAGATTATAGATTTTGAAAAATTTTCCCTAGGTGTAGATATATAGCATAAGTAAAACACATTTACTATATTTGAATAATTTGTATAGTGTTCTTCGAAAAAGTAAAATTAAGTAGGATTTTAATAGACATATTTGTAAGCATCATTATTGTTTGCAATACCTTCCCCTTTCCTCTTAGCAATAACATCTCGGTTGTCAGACAGTAAGCACATAGTGCTTTTTTAAAGGGGATGTTAAGTCTTAGGATAAATGTAAAGCATGTTCTACAAGCATTCATTAATTAGATATTAAGTACTTGAAAATGTTTATATATAAGTTGGTTACTTTACAGATTATATATAAATTTTTAAATTTTCGATTAGAGTACAGGGTACTGCTTATTATTTGTACTTACAGCTGGCCATATTCCTATAATCCTCAATGTCTGTTGGGACAATCAGTCACTCTACCACTCCTTTTGGTATTGAAGCTATTTTGAAGAAAAAAGTTTGAAAACTATTCTGATATTTTTATTACTTCCTCCAAATTAAGTTCCCTCATGTTATTATCCTATTTAGTTTTACTATGAATTTAAATCATTTTGGAATATTCTCATGGCTTATTCACATCTACAATTTCTAGGTTTTGCTTTTGTTGTTTTCATACATCTTTTTCCAAAATCTTCTTGATGTTATTGAACCATTCTACATTTTAATCCATTTGTAAGCATGTTAATAAACAGTATTGCTGTCAAATGGTCTTCATACTGCACAGAGGTTGCTTCTAAACATCCACGCTTCCTAACTTTAAATTTGACTATAAATATTTCGTACTAGTTCACATTCAGGAGATATTTAAACATTTACTTATAGAAACAATGGCAAGAGATTTGTTTAAAAAAATCTTTATGTGTTGCTTTGAAAGTCTTATTTGTGTTTAAATGTGTTCGTGTGTGTGTGTGTGTGTGTGTTGTGTATGTGTTTCTGCAAAGCTGTTTTAAGCTCATTTCATTCCATTGTTTTTTTACCATTCTGGGTTAATAGTTCTTAGTATTTGCCGGATTCCCTTATTGACAAACTCATATGTTGTACTTATATATACTCTAGATTCAAAAAAGTGAATTTATTTGATTGACTTGAAAAGATTTATTATAAAAACATATAATACGTTAAATGACATTTGCTTTTCCAGAATAACAGGCTTTCTAAACAATCAGGTTTTGTGGTTACCATTAACTGGGCTCACTTTTATCATCTAATTTAATCTAATTTTGCCATAATTCCTGTCTACAATGGTAGCAAATATAAGGATTTATTCTAAGTTATTTATTCAACTTAATATGACTTAACGCTTTATGTTAACCTGAAGTAACTTTAGAGTATATCCATTCTAAAGAAGGACATTTTCTTTATCTCTAATCCTTGCTCCTTTTCTCTCCAAGTTCTCCACATGTAACTCAGGCTATAAAATCCTGAAAATAGATGCAAGTCGTGTATAAAAATACTTTATCTAATTGAAAGATTGCTTTGAATTAAATAGTAATTATACTCCTGCTTTACCTATTTGTATTTAGCAGTAATTTTGCTGGTAGAGAGAGAATTCTTTTGCCTCCAGTTTTACAAACTTATAATGACATTTTAGATCATGGAGTTAAGAACAATTAGCACAAATGCAAATTCATGATACATTATACCCACTGAATATTCAGATATTAAAAGAAATTTAAATTTAAAAAATACTACTATTAAACTTCTGGATATATGAGTTTTATGAACTTGTCATATCCCTGCAAGCTTTCCCTTATGACACAGTTAAGTTTGGTAAAGAAAAAAATAGAAAGTTCAATGGAAGGTCTTTAATTTATAATTTCTTACTACTTTAATATATAAATGGGTTGTGCAAGGGGAAGATGAAGATAATTCAGAAATAATAAATGCACAAAGTAACCATCAACATTAGGCCTAATAAAATAATCTCGGGTTCCCAGAATAAAAATGCTTGCAGGAGGTACTTCATGTCACTGAGGTTCAGACTTCTGAGCAAAGGATTCAATCTTCCTGCTGCCCATACCACTAAATACACATAAAGGAGGCTGGTTTACAGAATGTCAAATGATGCTGGAGGCTAGAACCAACAGTCACAGCTGGGGTAATGTGCCAATGCTGGGTAAAGTGCTTCTGAGACGGAAAAGTGCTACCGATGGGGTCACAAGAATGCCAAGAAAACAGAGAAGTCTGTCTTCCCTGTTCTACCTTCAGTTTTCTCCCTACTGCCCTATTGATAGAATTTAATCCATGAGAAGTTGGCATAGGAATCAGAGAAATGTACTTTGTAGAGTCCATTTGCCAGCATAACAGACCAATATACAGAAGGGTAAATGTGGAACCATAAGCCATTGCTGGTTCTGCTTTATTGGAAAGAAGTGACAAACTACACACAAAAAAAGAGAATGGCAAAATGATTCTAGTTCATCTATATTGTAGGGGAGGAACAACAACAACAACAACAAAATCTCTCTCCTCCACCCTCCCAGGTTCTGCAGGTGAGGCACTGGAAAGTAAACTGACAAAAACTGGTTAACAAGAGAAAAAGAAACAGAATTGATTACCATGTAGCATTCAAACATATGGGAAAAAGTCAGTGAGGAGTAACTCAGAGAGGTGGTTAGAATCTGGGGGTATACAGCATTTTAACAAAGAACAATAAATTTGTAGAGAAGTAACAAGACAAAACAGAAAGTCTTTTAGAGGCAGCAAACTGTGAGAAGGCAGACACATGGAAGGAAACTAATACAGTAAATGATAAGAGTTATTTTAATAAGTTTTGTTACATAAACTTCTCTCTCTGTGGTATCTCTAGGTTGATAAGAATCTATTGCTGTTCCCAGTGATTAAAGGTTTAAGAGTTGCTTTCCTCTTCCTGGTATAGAAGAGAGGTACACACACATGGAATTTATGTCTTGTTTTTTAGGCAAATAAAGGCATAAAGGGCAGAGAGTTTTTTGGTGCCTGCTATTTTTTTAATTGCCTTCAGCTGAAAAATCTTTATGTAAAATAACCTATTTTGGAGTGGCATATTCTGATCCTCTACAATATTAATATATTTATTACATTCATGTATTAATTATATTAACATTACTTACATTTTCCATCCCAATAACTTTATTTCTTTCAAACATTTTATTGTAGTGCTTATTTTAGTTTTCTACTTTTTTCTTAATATCAGGGCAAATGCACTTTATGTGTATATTATTCAAATATGCATAGGCTTTTGCTGTATATAATAAAAATAAGGTGATAATAATATCAGTGTGGAAATCTTAACATCTCCACATCCCACATGTTCTCATAGGAATTTAAATTTCATGCTCAGATTTCAAGGCTCCCAAAATGCTGATGAGATTCCTGTAAAGTCCTTTTCATGTATTAACATGTATTGTTCTCAGCCACTAAAAATTCTTCCCCCACTACATGGTGTCTGGCAGTCTTTGCAGCTCAAAATGCATACCAGCTACAGGCTTTTGATTGAGGTGCCACTATAACTGGAAAACTGTTGCCAAGGGAAGGAAATAGAACATGTTCAACTCTATGTTACAGCATTTTTGAGTGCAGAGGTAGGCAGGGAAGACCAGGGGTGTTTTTTGTTTTTTGTTTTGTGTGTGTGTGTGTGTGCGTGTGTGTTTGTGTGTGTGTGTGTGTGTGTTTTGGAGTATTACTGAATTTAGTAAAACAGTTCCTCCTTTTCCTATAGTAGCACAAGTTTGAACGTCACTAAGTTGGGATGCATTTGCCTATCAACTGCCTTGCTATACCACCAATCAATCTCCCTCAAACACACAGAGATATTTAGCTTAGGTAGCTAAATCTGGTTGGTTATTTAGATTTCTTCTCTCTGATGAACTTGACTTTCAGGCTAGAGAAATTACAGGGAAAGAGGAAGTAGCTAAACAATACTTTAAAGAGAATCAGACAAACTAACAAGTAGAAAATTTTAAGGAAAAATAGGATCTCATTCTTTAGGAAGTCAAAGAAACCTGAGAAAAGAACGTGCTAAAGATTGAAAATAAAAACCTGAAGAATACAACAGCGGGATACAAAGTATAATATGGAACTGCAGACTGATTTGAACTGACCAAGAGAAAAGATACATGGGGAGTGAGTAGGGGAGGAAAATATAAATAGGCAGATCCCCAGGTCTAAATATTGTATCTTACTAGGAATGACTACTAATCATACCAGTTTTGAAAATATTCTAACATTAAAAAATATTCATTTTTTTATAAAGAAAAATACTGAACTATTTACTGGAGAAGACTTGTTTGCAATTTACTTTAAAATGCTTCACTGTAGAAAGTATGAAATGTGATGTGTAGTTAGCTTACTCTCTGCCCTTGGTGTGATGGATTGCCCCAATCAGGAATCCACATCCTAAGCCCCTGCACCCTGCAGTGACTGGCTAAAGCAAAAACATCTGCCTTCTGTATCTTAAGAAACACATGGCTTCCTAATTAGCATTATGAATTTAAGAAAATGGGATTATACTGGTGAATTTTGAAGGTCATTCACATAATAGATGCTAGAAAACTATTCTCACTGAAGAAAATTGGAAGTATTCAAGATTTGTTGACTGACAAAAATATTCTAGATGCTTTTTTCCATCTTTCCATTAAAATCTAAGTAAGAAATCAAAAAGACTTTCCTTGCAGCTGATAAACAGATCCTATTTACTTTACTGGATGATAAACAGAATGGAATAAGGTGATTAGGGGAACAAAGAATACTGAGAAAAAGCCTGTGGTCTTAAACACAAGTTAGCAAGCAATTAACAGAGCTCCAGAGAATTCCAACCGGGCACGGTTTTAGGTCAAGCTGAAGGCCTTGGTTGGATCCTGGTTGGGTTAACTTAATCTTCAAGTTAGTAAACAATTAACAGAGCCCCAAAGAAGTCCAACCGGGCAGGTGTTTTAGGTCAAGCTCAAGGCCCTGGTTGGGTCTGGGTTGGGCTCTGAGATGACATCATTTCAGTTTTGCACTTAAAAAGTTTGATCCCAGGTCTTCTGAACACCACGAATCAGCAAGCCTGGTCCTCTACTCTACTTTAGGACTAGCATCCCCTGAATTACAGAGTCTCTCCTCTGTAATTAATTGCCCATGTTCCCCACTCTCACTATGCCAGGGGCTGTCAAACTATAGCAGGCAAACACAATAAATCTGGCTTTAGTCTCTTCTAGTATGATGTGCAATCTAAGAATAAATTTTACATTTTTAAATGGTTACATTTTAGAAGAATTAAATTTTAAATCATTATGTGAGTACCTGCTTATTCTCCTTGAATTTTCTTCTTGGCTCACGAAGCCTAAAATATTTACTATCTAGCCCTTTACAGGATACTGTTTGCCAGTGCCTGCACTATGCTGATAAGTAGGGTTAAGTCACAGCATAACCCAATACTGGACCGGCTCAAGGAGAACAAAAGGACCCTATCTATACACTAATGGAGCTGCAGAAACTGGCCAACATAAACTTGCAGGAGCTGATAGAGCACATGAGGGCCAAAGTCTAAAGATGCTAGATCAAAGGAACTCTCCAAAAACTGAAAAGGGATATGAGCCCTTGTACTTTGGCTTAATTTTTTATTATAGTGGCAGCAAATTGTCACAAACTGGAAGAGTTAAAACAACACAAATTTACTATCTTACAGTTCTATGGGTGAGTAGTTGCATATATGTCCTGTGGACTAAAATCAAGATGCTGTCAGGGCTGCATTATTTTCTAGTGCTCTAGGGAAGAATGCATTTTTCTGGCCTTTTCCAAGTTTCAGAAGATGCCCACATTTCTTGGCTCATGGCCTCCTTCCTCTATCTTCAAAGCCAGCTAGCTTGCATCTTTTCAAAGGTGCTTCCTCATGATCTCTCTCCATATTCAAAGCCAGCTAGCTTGCATCTTTTCAAAGCTGCTTCCTCACGATCTCTCTCTCTCTCTCTTCTCCACAAATATGAAAGATTCTTTGTACCTACATGAATAGTTTGGCCCCACCAAGATAATCCAAGATAATCTTCACATATCAAGGTCCTTAACCTTAATCCTATGTGCAAAATCCTTTTGCTACATATGATAACATATTCATCAATTCTGCAGATTTGAGCATAGATGTCTCTGGGGGCCCTTTATTCAGCCTAACACATCTTTGCTTGTTTTGGGAGATTTGAAACGTAGTGATTTTTTATTTACTTCAGAGGGAATATTCAAACATAACCCAGACTACTGAAAATTTCACTAAGGTGACATATCCTTGAATTGATCTGAACCAGATGAGCAAAAGTATTAAATAATGTGCTGGGCTTGGTAAGACAACATGCACCCTAGAAAGTGAGACATAAACACATGTGGCTTCAGAGTAGTGAGGTAACTTTGTAATTGAGTATCCCTGCCTCAAAATGCATTTTAAAACTCATTTTCTTTTCTTGCTTTCAGCCTTGAAACATACTTGAATATTTTTGTTTCTCCCTTTCCCACCAGGCACTTCTGTGAACAGTGCTTGCTTGCCTAACTATGTGCTTGCTTAGAAATTCCAGGGGTCAATTTTGAAACAAACCAGGCAAAAATATTCAGCTGTAGAATCCTATCACTTAGTGGGGGTTAGGGAGAGTTAGCCCACCTACACCCCACTGAAGTCAGGATTGCCTGATCACGACTTCCAGAGGGGCAATTACTCAAGATAACCATGGAAATGACACATAGACCTGCGCCACTCCTTTCCCCCACTTTTTGCTCCCACACTTTTTGCTCCTTAAACCCCTTCACTCAGCCCCCAAATTTGGAAGCTCATGCTTTGAAGGCAGTCTGGCGATTCCCCCACTGCTAGATTTGAGTAATAAAACTGCTTTTCTTTCACCACACCTCACGTATGTTTTCAGCATCTGTGGGGCAAACAGCCAGGCTTGAGCCAGTTACAAGTTTATGGTCAATGGATGAAAAAAAGCGAAAGCCCAGGCTCGGTTCATTAACTGATACGAGTAAGCTCAGTATTCATATTAGAGAAGGAAGTAAATGGAGGCTGGTCTACAGCCCCATCGGGTGTGGTCATGAAATAAAGCAGTGAGGAAAAATTATCTCATTAAGCAGAGCTTTTGGTGGTATACATGGATGGACAACTAATCTGGGTATAAAGAAAAGTGGCCAAGTTCTAGTTCTCTTAAAACTGGACAAGCCCCCTGCACTGCATCCTATGTCCCCTGCTGATAAAAAACTAAAATTCAATTGAGAACTCTGAGAAGTTAAACTCAAGTGGGCAGATTGTAAAGGGAACCTAAAAGCTAAAGAAGCAGTCTGCAAAGGGACGAATTTCCAGATTTTTCTTCTCATTTTAGCTCTCATAACTTGATTCCCAAGGGTGGGATTCAGTCACATTGCTGATCAGGGGAACAATGGTGTAGATGGCTAAAACACTGATGTATACCCTATTTTTCTGGACAACAGGATAAGATAAAAGGTCCCCTGTTGCCTGGAGAGTGAAAGGTAGGGATCCTGGAAGGGGAGCAGTTGGAGAAAGGGATTCCTTAATTCTGCATATAAACCACACAAGTCTCTAGGCTATCCCAGAGCATGCATTAGACAGACTCCAAAGTAACACTGCAAAGGTTTCGAGAATTGAACTAAAATTTGAGTTGCCATCCCAAACTCAGATTTACCCCTGAATGGCACACACATGAGACAAGCTCAAAGCAGAGTGACAAGGGCTTTGAAAAATAAATAAGATCTAGACAATGGTCAAAGTTACAATTACCCCCTGAGTAACACTTGCACATGATAGATCCAAAGCAGCATAACAAAGGCTCTCCAAACTGCACTGGGATTGAAACTATCACTTACAGAAAGCAAGATACAACTTGTGACTTAAACCTATATGGATTTATGCACAAAATGAATAAATAACAATAAAAAAATTCTCCAGGATGTTATAAATGTACCCAGAATATACACAAAATCCAAAATCATTAGATATACAAAGAACCAGAAAAAATTTTATCAAAGCTCAAGGAAATATCAATCAACATAGGCCAGCTGTAAGATATTTTAGTTATTGGAATGATCAAATCAGTTATTTAAAGCAGCTGTTTTATTATTGTAGTATATATACCACACGAAATAATTTAAGCACACTTGGATGTTTTTTATAACAAAAAAATTAAAACTTACCTTGAGAGGTGACAGCTTGCTGGCAGCGCTCACAGCCCTGGCTGGCTCTGGGCGCCTCCTCGGCCTCGGCGCCCACTCTGGCTGCGCTTGAGGAGCCCTTCAGCCCGCGGCTGCACTGCGGTAGCCCCTTTCTGGGCTGGCCAAGGCCGGAGCCGGCTCCCTCAGCTTGCGGGGAGGTGTGGAGGGAGAGGCGTGGGCGGGAACCGGCGCTGCGAGCGGCGCTTGCCGGCCAGCGCGAGTTCCAGGTGGACGTGGGCTCGGCAGGCCCGGCACTCGGAGCGGCCGGCCGGGGCAGTGAGGGGCTTAGCACCTGGGCCAGCAGCTGCTGTGCTCGATTTCTCGCCGGGCCTTAGCTGCCTCCCCGCGGGGCAGGGCTCGGGACCTGCAGCCCGCCATGCCTGAGCCTCCCCCTAACCCGCCGTGGGCTCCTGCGCCGCCTGAGCCTCCCCTACGAGCACCGCCCCCTGCTCCACGGCGCCCAGTCCCATCGACCGCCCAAGGGCTGAGGAGTGCGGGCGGACCGGGCGGGACTGGCAGGCAGCTCCACCTGTGCGCCGGTGCGGGATCCACTAGGTGAAACCAGCTGGGCTCCTGAGTCTGGTGGGGACTTGGAGAACCTTTATGTCTAGCTAAGGGATTGTGAATACACCAATCGACACTCTGTATCTAGCTCAAGGTTTGTAAACACACCAATCAGCACCCTGTGTCTAGCTCAGGGTTTGTGAATGCACCAATTGGCACTCTGTATCTAGCTCAAGGTTTGTAAATACACCAATCCACACTCTGTATCTACCTAATCTAGTGGGGACATGGAGAACTTTTGTGTCTAGCTCAGGGATTGTAAACACACCAATCAGCACCCTGTCAAAACGGACCAATCAGCTCTCTGTAAAAGAGACCAAGCAGCTCTCTGTAAAATGCACCAATCAGCAGGATGTGGGTGGGGCCAGATAAGAGAATAAAAGCCGGCTGCCCCAGCCAGCAGTGGCAACGTGCTGGGGTCTCCTTCTCCAATGTGGGAGGTTTGTTCTTTGCAATAAATCTTGCTGCTGCTCACTCTTTGGGTCCACACTGCCTTTATGAGCCGTAGCACTCACCGGGAAGGTCTACAGCTTCACTCCTGCAGCAAGCGAGACCACGCACCCACCGGGAGGAACAAACAACTCCAGACGTGCCACCTTAAGAGCTGTAACACTCACCGCGGAGGTCTGCAGCTTCACTCCCTGAGCCAGCGAGACCACGAACCCACCACAAGGAAGAAACTCCGAACACATCCGAACATCAGAAGGAACAAACTCCGGACACGCCACCTTTAAGAACTGTAACACTCACTGCCAGGGTCCGCGGCTTCATTCTTGAAGTCAGTGGGACCAAGAACCTACCAATTCCGGACACAACCTAATGGGTCCAATAGTAGAAACTAAATTTTTAAAAAATTGTGGGTGATTTGAAAGTAGATTCATAGCTACCATGTAACCTGACAACAGCGATTTTAAACATTGAGTAACAAATAAGAATAACAACAATAAATGGAAAAAAACCCAGAGAGCCTCACATGGGGCAAAATCAAATGGTCTGATGTAAGTGTCTTTTGAAACCAGAAGGAGAGAAGAAACCAACTGGGGAAAAAAAACGGAACTCACAGACCTTTTCCATTTTAAGTTCACTGTTTACATCTCATCCTGCAGTCCCAAGTAATCACAAGGGAGGCTGCAGACTGGCTAGCCTCTGACGTTAGTAGGACCCAGAGCAAGAATATAAATGTAGGGGCCTACGTTTTATATGGTTACATGTCTAAAATTGATAAATCTAGCCAAAAGATTGTTAAGATGAGATTTAGCCTCTCACCTTCAGAATTATACATTACAGGACTGTTCTCCAGATGGCCTTAGTACCAACTCTATTTACTCCTTTTCTCATTTGTAGTTCTCAAGAATAACCATAGAACATGTGGAAGTACTTGGAACAACCCAGGTTCTGTTCTAGTCTCTCCTGAAAACAGGTTGTCCTACAGTGCTTTAGGCTAGCGTGTCATATTACGCTCAGGGTGCAAAACCCAAGAAGGGTTGTTTTCCATGATCCCTCATCTGTGGCGCAAATGGGGCCCATACAGATGACTCCATCTGACCTGAGTAGATTTCCCAAGCCTTGGGGCACCAGGTCTCAATGAATCCTGGACTTTTCTTGTCCATTGCTATCTATAAGTAATAAACCTACTTTACATAACTTGTTATAGGTGTGTGTGTTCTATCTCACCAGACACAAACAAATTGGTAACCAGTGCACGGTGAACTTGCTTCACATACGTATATAACAACATATAAGGACAGAACTTGAGACTTCTGTGACTCCTCAGAATTTTGTCCAGGATCTTGGTAGTTCAGAGAAAGTATACCACCCTCCCACCCTTTTCTAATGGGCATGGGTTCACCCCATTTATTTTCCTACACCTGTCTCTGTTTTGCATAATAAGGACTCTAAAAAACACCTGTGCAGATACTCCAGCCTCCAACCATATCCTATGTAAAGAGCCAAATCTTAGCACCCCTTTGTCCTAGGGGCACACATACTCTCTGTTGGATTGTCCTTAAGAGGACAGCTCCATAAGGCCTGCATAATCTCTGGGGCAGTCATGGGTTGATCTGAATAGGAAATTCCAAGATGCTGGGTAGCATGGATGAGACAGCAGATGTGGGCTAAGGACATTCCTTTAGAATCTGTAAAGCCTTTACCCCATAAGGAGCATGGTCAGCAGTGGCCAGGACTGGGCACTTGAAAACACAGGGCTCAAGCCAGCAGTCTTCCCCCATTTAAGGGTGCAACAGGATGATGAATTTTTTTGCCTGGGCATTTTCTCAAAATAAACTTTAAGTTCTGTTACAGTGAGAAAGCAGAAAATTTTGAGAAGTCAGAAGACTACAGTATCTGTGATAGAATTCAGAAACGGTCATTATTTCTGTCCTATTTGACACTGCATAATCACTTTTATCAACAGTATATTTTGATTAAATTTTCAACAAGTTTAGAAAAAATTATTTCTATAAAAGATTAAGGTATTAAACCTCAGACAAGCCCATGCAGTGCCCAAGGTCTCATGCATGCTCTAGTTGTTGGACTCCTAAAATGAGTTACTCCCTTCTTTGTTAATTGTAGTACATATTAAGTAATTCCATGTATGAAAAGTGAAAATCAAAAGCAAATAATGAATGTGAAGAATATAAAAGCTTATTATTTGGCCTTCATCAACACAGTTTCATGCATTTAGCAAGCACTAAGTAGATATTTAGTAAACAACTGGATTTTGGTATTATATTGAATGAAAATAGGAATCAGAATGATTCTAAAGTATGACTAGAATCTCTATGCTTTGGGTCTTTTTTATTATAAAATTTTTATATGATAAAATTCAGGAGATATTGTTAGAGATTTTAAGAGTAAATGTGAGTAATAACAACAAAGATATTTTCTGAATGGAATCTTGTGTCTTTGCCACTCTACATTTGATTTATTTGTATGAGTTAGTCACTGATGGTTCTCAAATTAAAAATATTGTTATATTTTCCAAAATTTTATAAGGAATAAATATACGTAATTATGCAGAATTTAATTGTCTTTTCTGAGATTACACAGAAAGTGAGTTTTAGAACTGTAATTAGAATCTTTAACGTGTTTTGGTCCATTTGTACTGTGGGCCAAAGTATCTTGCAAGTTTAAAGATTTAGATAGGTCAGTGTTAATGAGAGGAAAATAAGGTTGTTATCAATAAGGTTGATAATAAAACGATAATAGGAAAATAAGGTAGGCTGGAGAGCGGAGCAGTCCAGATAATCACAAACTTTAAAAAAATAGAAGACAGCTCCAAATAGCATGTATAGTCTGAAAGATTTAGCTATGATTGTACCATTGCACTACAGCCTGGGCAACAAAGGGCATATTCATACAAACGGAACAATGTTATTTTATCAAGGTATTAGATTGTCATCCAAAACACATATGGTTGAAGTATCAACTCTGGTAAGGATGCTATGGGCCAGAGAATACAAAGTAAGTGAGACTCTGTCTGGAAAAAAAAAAAAGAAAGAAAGAAAAAGAAAGGCAATAACACAAACAAAAATGCCCTATGGTCATAAGTCCTTAGGACAGAGGGAGAATATCAGTCAAGTAAAATTTCCAAAACGTCATCACAGAAACACACACATTCACCATCCTCGCCCAGCACACACTCCACATTGTCTACAATTAGTCCATTACTGCATTTGGGTCTGTATTCTCTGACCCATAGCATCCCTAACAGAGTTGATACTTCAACCATATGTGCTTTGGATGATAATCTAATACCTTGACAAAATAACGTTGTTACCCTTGTGTGAATATAGCAAATTTGGAAAATTTCAAATAAGTCATATCCATGGTCTTATATATTTGTGCAAATTTAGATATTGTGAATAACTTTTCTTAAAGTGTT
The DNA here is from genome assembly GCF_028858775.2 of Pan troglodytes. Lineage (NCBI taxonomy): Eukaryota > Metazoa > Chordata > Mammalia > Primates > Hominidae > Pan > Pan troglodytes. Next base: position 20,540,553 of record NC_072420.2, read on the forward strand.
TGTAAAATTTACCAAAATGTAAGATTAGGCATGCTTGCATTTTCAGTTATATTAATTGTTTTTCAGTTTATGATTTTAAGTGGAAAGACATGTCAGTTTGTAGAATTACTATGTTATCATGATAAAGAGAACATACCATTTACTAAATGGGTAAGTTTAGAAGATTTTGTTAAATTAATTTTTTGAGCGCTTAACAAGAATTTGTATATTCCTTAGTTTACCTGACACTGGAAGCCTTAAGAATATTAAATTCATTAAATTTTAAAATCTAATTTAAATTACTTAAGAAAATATATTATTTATGTTTATTCATAATTTATTTTCTTAACTTTGGGTTGATCCTTGAAATGACTAACTTCTAAAGCCAAGAAGGATTCGCTTTTTTCTCTTGAAGTTGTTAGTTTAATAAGCAAATATTATTGTAAATACCCAAGTAAGGACATGAAGTTTCTTTTTGAGATGATGAAATGTTCTAAAATGGATCATGATAATAGTTGCCCGTATCTGAAAATATACCTGAAAACATTGAATTGTACTCTTTAAGTGGGTGAATTGTATGGCAGGGGTCCCCAGCCCCTGGGCTATGAACCAATGTCAATTCATGGCCTATTAGGAACCAGGCCACACAGCAGGAGGTGAGCCACAGCAAATGAATGAAGCTTCATCTGTATTTACAGCCACTCCTTATTGCTCTCATTACCGCTTGAGTTCCACCTCCTGTTAAATCGGTGGTGGCATTAGATTCTCACAGGAGTGCAAATTTTATTGTGAACTGCACATGTGAGAGATCTAGGTGACGCACTCCTTATAGTAATCTAATGCCTGATTATTAGCCACCGTCTCCTATTACCCACAGATGGGAACCATCTGCAGGGAACAATTTGCAGGAAAACAAGCTCAGGGCTCCCATTGATTCTACATGATGGTGAATTGTATAATTATTTCATTATATATTACAATGTAATAATAATAGAAATAAAGTACACGATAAATGTAATGTGTTTACATTATCCCCAAACCATCCCTCCACCCCTAATCCATGGAAAAATCATCTTCCATGAAACCAGTCCCTGGTGCCAAAAAGGTTGGCGACTGCTATTGTATGGCATATAAATTGAATCTCACTGAGGTTGTTTTAAAAAGTAAGTTGATATAGCCTTCTTAGCTCAAGACTCATCCCTCAGTAATGGTTTAAATTCTACCTTATACATATTATTATTTCTTAAAATAAATTTTAAAATAGTTAAAGTGCCCAATTAAAAAAATTTTGATTCAAAATTATAAATGCTTTTATAAATTGTTATAGCAATTTATACACTTATCTTCAGTGTATTTATAGTTCTTATCATATCCAGCTATGCAAAAGATTATCATTAAAAAACAAAAATTTTACAAAAAATCTGTGATAGTTTTTTTGTTCAAGATTCAATATCTCAATTCACTGTTTTTTAATATAAATGTACTTGAGAATCAGTGAGGATGACATTTTAAAAAATGCATGTTCTGTATCAGTCTAGGTCTAATCAAGAAAGAGAAACCACTTAGTTAAGGGAAAATCTAAAGAAGAATTATTAACTCTAACAGGAAATTAGAGTAATGAGGGTTTGACTAGTATGGAGTAAATATTAATTTAAGGAATGTAGGCATAGTAGATATAAAAAGAGCCATTACCACTTGGGCTAAGATAGAGAACCCAAGGAAGAATTTCCACCCCCTACTACCAACCCAAGGCTGAGATCTAGACTTTTGTGGAGGGGGCACGGTCATGGCAAGGAAGTTGTTATGGTGTTGTGCTGATGAAACTGGCTGGAAATTCACTATCTACGATGCCAGGGACAGCTATTCCCTGACAATTATCTTGCTGGGAGCACTCTGCTAGAAATCATCTGCCCTGAGGAAGTGCTGGGGAAAGCTGTTGGCCACTGAAAGTTGCTGGCCACAGTGAACTGCAGAAATTAGGTACTAGAAAATTTGGAAGTGCTGTGGGAGCTGTGGCCTTGGATGCCCTGTGCACCGCAAAAGCAGTTACACCAGGACCAAGCAGCAAAAGTTTTCTCCTACAATATTTCTCCACCATCTTTTACTGGCAAAGCTTTAATGGAAGCTGGCAAGGAAAAACAGTGAAAGGGGCACAGATCCTTTTACAAAGAGCCGGCAGAAGGGTGAAATTGGAGTTGAGAAGCACTAAATTGACCAGAAGAACAATATTTTTAAATATTTTTACGTTAAGAATTGTCCACTCCTTTACATTTAAAATGTTTCTATCAGAAATTGAGTTTTAATACGGATTTTAAGATACTTTGACTGTCACACATGTTGATAATGAGTGACATTTGTAAATTGACTTTTTGTTTGAGGTATATTTTTGCTTATCTCAGATCTTAATGTTTCTTTAAGAAATTTATTCATGTCTTGGTGTATGACATTAAACAATTTCACCAGTTTAGATGGTTCATATTTTTGTCTCTGTTTATTTTTATGATATTGTGTTTTTTTATACTTACTACTTTTAATCCCCTGGAAATGATTGTATCGTATGGCCTGGGGACATGCTAGTATTAATATTTATTGAGGCCTCAAGCCCAGTTGTGTTGATGTGGGCTGTAATGTCTCTTGTTTTAGCTTTCCCCCAGGAAGAGCAATCCATCCAACAGTCCTTGAGGAGTGGTTCCTGGAGTCATACAAACAATTAGACCTGAGGCGAAAATAGTGAACAGAGGACCTTGTGATGTGTAGTAAACTTTTCACTGCAACTATGCAGAATTTTCTGCCAGAGCTGCTGAAGCACTGCCCCAAAGTGTTGTCCGCTGTTGGCCTTCTTCTGAAATTGTCTCAACAGTAGAGAGCCAGCTTGCCCAAGGTGATGTTTCCTTCCCAGAGATGTCTGTATGCAAAGATGGTTTCTAGTGGTGAGTGAGATTGGTGTAAAGTGAGACTCCTGACTAAAATGTTAGACAATACTGAAGGGCCATGCTGTCTTCCAAAATCCCCATGTGGATGTTGGAGTCCATCACTTAGCATGTATCATGGTTCAACTTCTCCCTTTGCCCAATGTATTAGTCTGTTCTCTTGCTGCTATGAGGAAATACTTGAGACTGGGTATTTTATTTAAAAAAATGTTTTAATTGGTTTTGCAGGCTGTACAGGAAGCATTATGCTGGCATCTTCTCAACTTCTGGGGAGCCCTCAGAAAACTTAACAATTATAGCAGAAGGCAAAGGGGGAGCTGGCACTTCATATGGCTGGCAAAGGAGAAAGAGAGAGGGGGGAAGGTGCCACACACTTTTAAACAACCAGATTCCCTGAGAACTCACTATTGCAATGACAGCACCAAGGGGGGTGGTGTTAAACCATGAGAAACTGCCCCCATGATTCAATCACCTCTCCCAATTCCCACCTCCAGCACTGGGGATTTCATTTCAACATGAGAGTTGGGTGGTTACACAGATACAAACCATATCACTCAATTGGGTGGTTACACAGATACAAACCATATTACTCAATCTTACTTTTCACCTATGTTATCCTAAAATACTCGTAAAGTACTTTTGGCACACTAATCTCCCTCTCAGAGTGTGCACAAATTTTCACAAATTACACACACACACACATATATATATACACACATATGTATCTATGAAGTTAGCTGAAGACAATAGTAGTTTTTTTAACATTGCACTCATTGAGCGTTCATCTTAATATCATGCTAATGGTTCAAGTCTTTTCCTCCCATAGGTTTGAAGTGATTACATGATTACTCTTTAGGGACTCTTAGTTGCAAGTCACATTATGTAACACAACTCTCCCTACCAACCTCTTTTTAAAAAGATGATTGCATTTAGATCATTATGTATTTATATTTTATACTAACTTACCATTTGTTAGTCTATGTCCAAGTTTATATAAATCCACTTATTTTTATTCATATTTGTCAAAGTCTGAGATTTATGTCTCTTTTTCACTCTGGGTTCTATTCCTTTCCCTATAAGAAGGACCTGTCTCTGTGAAGTTGTGTTTTTTATTTTTTTTAAAATTCAAGTACAATGCCTTTATAGACTTTATGGAGCTAATGAATATAAAAAAAGACCATCAAATACACTTGTTATTAAATGCCAATTGTTTAAAACAAATACTCTATTCCCTCAAATGATGAATGTTTGATACTACATTCAATTAGAGTATGAGGAGGCAGATACCTTTACAAAATTCTGGGAAACTACAAATCAACTGCTTTTGTAAACGCTGTCATTACAAACATCATCATACACCATTACAAGGCACTTTTGGCATTCATAGATTTTTTATCTGATTTCTCTACTTGTTTTTTGACTTCTTGATTGATGCATAATGAGTGTACATATTTATAGGGTAACGTTGATATTTTGATACAAACATACATACAAACCACGTGTAATCATCAAATCAAGGTAATAAGGAAATCTATCACCTTAAACCTTTATTTATTTGTGTTGGAAACATCTTCACTCTTCTAGCTATTTTGAAAAATCATAAATTATTGCTAAATATACTCATCCTAGTATGCTACCAAACACTATTTATTCCTTCTCTCTAACTGTATTCATTCCTTCTACTTTTTGTATTCATTAATCAATCTCTTTTAATTTCCCCTCATTTCCCAGGATCAAGTAATCATTATTCTCTTCTTTACTTCCATGATATCATTTTTTTTTCCTTCCACATGCAAGTGAGAACATACAATATTTGTCTTTTTATGCCTGGCTTATTTTACTTAACACTCTGTCCCCCAGTTCCATTTATGTTCCTTCTAATGACAATATTTAATTCCTTTTTATGGCTGAATAACATTTATTGTGTGTAAATACCACATTTTCTTTATCAATTTATCCATTGATGTATAATTAGATTGATTACATAACTTGGCTATTGTGAATAGTTCTGCAATATACATGGGTATGCAACTATTTCTTTGATACACAGAATTCTTTTCTTTTGGATACATAATCAGTATTAGGATTGTCAGCTTATATGGTAGATCTACTTTTAGTTTTTCGAAGGATCTTCGTACTGTTTTCCATACATTTCGTACTAATTTACATTCCCACCAGCAGTGTAACATCATTCTTGTTTCTCTGCATTCTCACTAGCATCTGTAATTTTTTTTTGTCTTTTTGATGATAGCCATGTAAATTGGGTGGAGATAATATCTCATGTGTTTTATTTGCATTTCCTTGATTATTAATGACGTTGAGCAGTTTTCATGTTCCTGTTGGTAATTTGTATGTGTTCTTTTTAAAAATGTTTATTCAGATATTTTTGCCCATTCTTAAATTAGATTTTTTTTTGCTTTTATGCTGTTGAGTTGTTTGAGTTTCTTATATATTTTTGTTATTACTCCGTCACATTTTCTTCCATTCTACAGGTTGTGTCTTCACTCTGTTGATTGTTTCCTTTCCTGTGCTGAAGATATTTAGTTCGATGTAATAAACAAAAAAAAATTGTCTATTTTTGCTTTTGTTGCCCGTGCTTTTTTAAGTCCCAAACATTATTTGCTCAGACCAATGTCCTGAAACATTCCCCCAAGGTTTACATCTATTAGTTCCATAGTTTCTGGTCTTACATTTTAGTCTTTAATCTATTTTGATTTAATTTCTGTATAACGTGAGAGATAGGCATCTAGTTTCATTTTTTTGTGTCTATGGATATCGAATTTTTCCGACACAATTTATTAAAGAGACCACCCTTTTCCCAATGAATGTTCCTGATGTTTTTGTCAAAAATCAGTTAGCTGAAAATATGTGGATTTTTTGACAGGGTTTGATATTCTGCTTCATTGGTCTATGTTTTTATACCAATACCATGCTGTTCTTGTTACTATAGCTTTGTAGTTTATATTTTGACATCAAGAATTGTGATGCCTTCAGCTTCGTTCTGTGTGCTCAGGATGATTTTTGGCTACCAGGAGTCTTCTGTGACTCCATGTGAATTTTAGGATTGTTGTTCCTATTTCTGTGAAGAATATAATTGGTATTTTAGTAGAGATTCTATTGAATCTATAGATCACTTTTGATATTACATTCATTTTCACAATATTAATTCAATCCATGAACATGGGATGTGCTTCACTTTTTTTTTTTTCTGTGACCTATTCTATTTCTATCACTACTGATTTCTAGTTTTCCTTGTAAAGATCTTTTGCTTCTTTGGTTAATTTTTTATCTAGGCACTTTAGTTAATGTTTTTGGCTACCGTAAATGGGATCACTTTATTGGTTTCTTTTCCTGCTAGTTCACTGTTGGCATAGAGAAATGCTACTAATTTTGTATGTTAATTTCATATCCTGCAACTTTATTGAATGTGTTTATCAGTTTTAAGAGTTCTTTGATGTTGTCTTTTGTGTTTTTTATATATAATATCAGGTCACCTGCAAACAGGCATAATTTGGCTTTCTCCTCTTCAATTTGCATGCCCTTTATTTCTTTCTCTTGCCTAATTGCCCCGTCTTTAACTTCTAGCACTATGTTGAGAAAGAATGGTAAAAGTAAGGCATACTTGTCTGTTACAGTTCTTAGAGGAAAAGCTTTCAGCTTTTCCCCATTCATTATTATGTCATCTGGGAGCTTGTCATAGATGGCCTGTATTGTGTTAAGGTGTGCTCCTTCTATACTGAGTTTGTTGAAGTTTCTTTTTTTAATAAAGCTACATTGAATTTTATAAATTTATAAATTTTTTGAGTCTATTGAGATGATCACATGGTATCTGCCCTTCATTCTGTGGATCCAGTGTATCACATTTATTGTTTTGTGTCTGTTGAACCATTCTTCCATCCCTGTGATAAATCTTATTTGATCATGGTAAATGGTCTTTTTAATGTGCTGGATTGTTTTAATGTGGATTCGGTTTTCTAACATTTTGTTGAGGATTTTTGCATCTACCTTTATTAGGGATATTGGCCTATAGTTACGTGTGTGTGTGTGTGTGTGTGTGTGTGTGTGTGTATGTATGTATTTTGCCTGGTTTGGGTATCAAGGTAATGCTGGCCTCATTAAATGAGTTCAGAAGAGTTCCCTCCTCTTCAATTTTCTGGAAGAGTTTGAGAAGAATTAGTGTTAGTTGTTCTTTAAATGATTGGTAGAATTTAGCAATGAAACCATCAGGCCCTGGGCTTTTCTTTGATAGCAAACTTTTTATTGCTTTTTCAGTCTCATTGCATTAATTGGTCTGTTCGAGGTTCTTATTTCTTCATGGTTCTATCTCGGTAGGTTTTATGTGTTCAGAAATTTGTTCATTTCCCTTAGGTTTTCCAAGTTATTGGCATACAATTGTTTATAATAGTGTCCAATGATCCTTTGAATTTCTATGGTATCAGTTGTAATTTTTTGTTTGTTTCTGATTTTATGTGTCTTTCTTTCTTGGTTAGTCTAACTGATGATTTGTTGATTTTTTTATATTTTTAAAAAACCAAATTTCACTTTATAGCTATTTTGAATTAGTTTTAGTCTCAATTTCATTTATTTCTACTCCGATCTTTATTATTTCTTTTCTTTTAATAATTTGGGGTTTGGATTGTTCTTACTCTTCTAGTTCTTTGTGATGAATCATTAGGTTATTTGTTTGAAATTTTTCTACTCTTTTGATGTAGGCATTTATTGCGATAAACTTCTCTTCTAATACTACTTTTGCATTATAGCTTAGATTTTGGAAAATTGTGTTTCTATTTTCATTTGTTTCAGGAAACATTTAAATTTCCTTTTAAATTTATTCATTGACTCCTTGGTCATTCGGGAATGTGTCATTTAATTTTCATAATCTTGTGCAGTTTAAAGTTTCTCTAATTTTTTATTTTTAGATTTATATCATTGTGATCAGAAAAGATACATGATATGAATTCCATTCTTTTAAATTTGTTAAGAATTGTTTTGTGGCCTAACATTTGGCCTATCCTGGAGAATGCTCTAAGGGCTGATGAAAAAAAATGTGCATTCTTCAGCCGTTGGATGAAATGTTCCACAAATGTCTGTTAGAACCATTGGTCTAAATTGAAGTTTAAATTCAACGTTTCCTTGACGATTTTCTGTTTAGATAATCTGTCCAATGCTGAAAGTGCAGTGGTTCTCCAAATATTATTTTATTGGAGTTTATCTCTTCTTTTAGGTCAAATAATATTTGCTTTATACATCTGGGTGCTCCAGTATTGCATGCATATATATTTGCAATTATTATGTCCTCTTGCTGAACAGTTCCCTCTTTCATTATATAGTGATGTTCTTTGTCTCTCTTTACAGTTTTTTATTTAAGCCTGTTTCGTGTAGTTAATCCTGCTCATGTTTCATTTCTGTTTGTATAACATGTCTTTCTCCATCACTTCATATTTAGTTTGTATGTGTCTTTAAAGTAAGTGTCTTGTAGGCAGTATATAGATACCTCATTTTTTTAATTCATTCATCACATTATATTTTTTAAGTGGAGGAATTTATTTTTATTCAAGGTTATCATTGATAGGTAATGATTTACCCTTGTTATTTTGCTAATCATTTTCTGTTTGTTTTGTATACTCTTTCTTTTCTTCCTCTTTTGTTATTATTGTTATTTTGTTTTCTGTAATTAAAATGCTTAATCTTTTCTCTTTTTCTTTTGTATATCTGCTCTACCAGTGAGTTTTACAGTTTTGCATGTTTTTATGATGGTGATTATTGTCTTTTCGTTTCCAGATGCTGGATGCCCTTGAACATTTCTTGAAGTCTGGTTCAGTGATGACAAATTCCCTCAGTTTTTGCTTTCCTGGGAAAGATTATACTTTTCCCTTATTTCTAAATAATGGCTTTGTTAGGGATAGTATTATTTGCTTGCAATTTATTTTTCTTCAGTACTTTGAATATATTATCCCATTCTCTCCCTTGCCTGTAAGACTTCTGCTGACATATCAGCTTTTTGTCTAATGGAGATTTCCTTATATGTGACTTGAAACATTTCTCTTGCTGTTTTCAGAATTCTCCCTGTGTCTTTGACTTTTGACAATTTGACTATAATGTACCTCAAAGAGAGCATGTTTGGGTTGAATTTAGTGGGACAACTTTGAGCTTCCAGGATCTGAGTGACAATATCTCTCCCCAGCCTTGAATAGTTTCTCAGCTATATCTCAATTAAATAGGTTTGTTGTGACTTTTTCCATCTCTTTCTCTGGAAACTCTATAATACAGGTATTTGTTTGCTTAATAGTGTCTCATAGTACTATAGGCATTCTTCATTGTTTTTTATTCTTTTTTTCCCTCTTGCTGGATAATTTCAAATTATATATCTTTAAACTCAGAGATTATTTATTCTGTCTGATCAAAGTCTTCTGTTGAAGTTCTCTGTTGTATTTTTTATTTCATTCATTAAATTATTTAGCTGAAGAATTTCTGTTTTGTTCTTTTTTTAATAATACCTCTGAATTCTTTGTTCGTGTTATAAATTATTTTCCTAGGTTTGTTGGATTATCTATCTGTTTTGTTTTGATTTGTTTTTATATCTTGTGGAGTTTTCTTAAGATTGTTATTTTGAATTCTTTTTCTGGCAACTCATTGATTTCCTTTACATTGGAAAGGACTCTCATTAGAGAGTTTTTATATTCCTTTGGTCGTGTTATATTTCCTTCTGTTTTCATATTTCTTTTGTTTCTGTGTTGATGTCTGTCCATCTAGCATAACAAATAACAGTACCCTCTTCCAAATTTTCTAGAGTGGTTTTCACAGAGATAGACTTTTACCTGAAGATGAGTCTCAGTGTGCCAGTTAGGAAGGATGTGGTGACTTTCTTTTTTTTCCAGGTGAGTACAGTGTTTTAGTCTTCATGTAGCTTCTTCAGCTGTTTGCAACCTCAGTAATAGATGCAGGCCCCTCAGTGGCCTAGGCTGTAGAAGTTTGTGGCAGCCGTGACAGCAGGTTAGGTTTTTAATGTTTTTGGTGGCAAGGGATTTTGGGAGTCCTTCTATTCTCATATTCACCACAAGGGGGAGACTTTGACAAGACGACCCCTCTTGATGTCAGTTCTGACATTTCCTATAAGCAGCTGCCACAGCACTGGATTCTAGATGCAGGTACTTGGAGCAGCAGTGGAGACAGGGTCTTAGTCTGAGTGTCTTATGAACCTATTGAGGCACCTGTCTCGGGGTGCATGTCAGGTTTGATGTCTGTGGCAGGACTGGATGTAGATATCCCACACCAGGATCTGAGGTACCCTCTATCAACTTGGTTTCAGGGGCGTGGCTTGTAGATGTGACTTTCCTTCTGGGGAGGCAGAGAACAGCCCTACCACAACTCCAGGGAAAGAAGGGTTCTCTAGAAATTTGAGCTTAGGGACAATTGGAATTCAGGATTCTGAGTCAGTAGGGCTCAATGGCAACTTTAACCCCTGGGGACAAGGAGTACTGTGTAGTAGTGACTCCAGATCTTGGCATTGTGGGGTTCAGCAGTATCCCAGACTCTGAAGCCAGGTGCAGCAACAAGTATCCAAGAAATGGCAAGCTTGGCTACAGTTTGGGCCCTGGGCGCATAAGGCAGTACGGGGGTGACTCCACTTCCTGGAGAGAGGAGCATCTCAGCAGCTCAAATTCCATGGGGCTAGTCCATCTCCAGGAAGCAAGATACTAGAGTTGTTTGGCTTTTAGGACAGAGTGTTTCAGCTCAGCCTTGGGATGTGCAGCTGCTCAGTTCAGCCAAGGCTCTACTTCCCCAGTGGGCAATGTGCCACTTCAGCTCAGGCCCACGCGGGTGTGACTATTCTGGGCAGCAGAGCCACCATTTTCTTGTGATTCAGGGCTCTGCCAAAGCACTGTTTCCTTTGGTGGCTATGCACAGTTTTTGATCAGCTTCCTAAAAGCAGGGCACAACTGTGCCTGAGAGGTAGATGGAGTTGTTCTACCAAATCACTGTTTCCCCAGATTTCCATCTGTGCAGCTTCAGCTCCTGCCTGAGCAGGTTGGGGGATGGGTAGGTGGGGCACTTTCACTCCTTTTTGATCCCATAGGGAAGGGTGTAATTGTTGCTCACAGCTGGGCTTTGGGATGTTGGGTCACTGGGAAGGAGTGGTTCAACAGCAGTTTAGCCTCTGGGTTGAAGGAGTGTTGTGGCTTCTTGTTGCTGGAGCGTGATATACTTTAGCATTAGTTTCAGTTCCAGGATGGGGTAACACAGCAGCTGTGCAGGCCACAGGGAGTGGGGAGGAGTGTCAGTTTCTTCTCAGGGGGAAATATGACTGCGTGGCCTCTAGGAATCTTTCTTACCTAGGCTTAGTGCCTGGAAGGACTTTAAGGGACCCTAGAGGTAAAGACTGTAGATGTCTGAGGTCTCCTGCCTGAGAAAGTAGGAGGAGAGTTAGGTAGAGCAGTTCTATTGCCTCTAGGCCCCACAAGGAAGGTATAATTGCTGCTGGAAGCTCAGCTTGGGAATGTTGGGCCAACTGGTGAATTAATAAGCAATAAATTAGTAACAGGTAATACATACATTTTATAAGTTCTAAACATTTTGATTATTCTGTAAGTCACTAGCTAACACATTCCCAGAGAAGTTGCCAAATTTAACTAATATTTTCTAAGCTCAAGTCCCTCTAAAATGTCCACCAAAGGGTCTGAATGGGATTAAAAATACATTGAAAAATCTTGTCATTACAGAACTGAAAATTAAAACAACCACTACACATTTATTAGAATGGCCAAAATCCAAAGCACTGACAACATCAAATGCTGATAAGGATGTGGAGAAACAGAAGCTCTCATTTGTTGCTGATGGGAATGCAAAATGGAGCAGTCACTTTGGAAGACAGTTTGGTAGTTTCTTACGACACTAAACACACACTCTTACCATATGATACAGCAATCCTGCTTCTTGATATTTACCCAAATAAGTAAAAAAAAAAAATACACGTCCACACAAAAACTTGCACACAGATGTTTACAGCAGTTCTTTTTATAATTGGCAATAATTTAAAAAACCGAGATGTGCTTCGGTAGTTGAATGGATGAACAAACTGTGCTTCATACAGACAATGGAAGAGTATTCAGTGCTAAAAAGGAATGAGTAATCAAGCCCCGACAAGACCTATAGGAGACATAAATATGTATTACTTAGTGAAAGAAGCCAATGGCAGATGTTGTATCATTCTAACTAATTGGCATTCTAGAAAAGACAAACTATGGAGACAGTACAAGAATAAATAAATGGTTGCCAGAAGTTAGGGAGGAGGAAAGAATGAAGAGGTAGAGCACAGAGAATGTTTAGAGTAGTGAAATGCCTCTGTGATACCACAGTGGTGAATACATGTCATTATACTTCGGTACTTCTGTCAAAACCCATAGAATGTAAAATACCAAAAGTGAATCCTAATGTAAATCCTGGACTTTAGATGATCATGATTTGTCAGTGTAGTCTCATTGAGTCTAACAAATGTGTCACTGTGGTGAAGAATACCCATTGTATGGAAGATTATGTGTGTTTGGTAAGGGGGGCAGGAAGTATGTGGAAACCTTGTGAAACTTGTCAATTTTACTGTGAAGCTGAAACGTCTGTAAAAAAATTAAATGTTATTAATTTAAGAAATGCATTGACAGTAGTTTACTTTTCAAACCTCAGAATTCATTCATAATATATTCCACCTTCTCAAAAACAGATTTTGTTAATAAAGTCTTGTGAGTTTTTGTTTTTTGGTTTCTTGGCAATTATTTTGAAATGTGAAATTATCCCTCACACAATTTCTGCTATAGAAAGTTTACAATTATCATGTTATTTTAAAAAGCCTCTCCAAGGCTGGGCACAATGGCTCACACCTGTAATCCTAACACTTTAGGAAGGTGAGGCAGGCGGATCATTTAAGGCCAGGAGTTCAAGACCAGCCGGTCAATATGGGGAAACCTTGTCTCTACTAAAAACACAAAAATTAGCCAGGCGTGATGTTGCATGCCTGTAATCCCAGCTACTGAACACAGGAGACAGTGGTTGCAGTGAGTCAACATCACACCACTGCACTCCAGCCTGGGTGACAGAGAGAAACTCTGTCTCAAAAAAAAAAAAAAAAAAAAACAAAGAAAAAATTTTTATATAAGGCTACGTATTTCATATGCAGAAAACTACATGATTAGTCAAGAGTTCTGAGTTTATTTTCTAATCCCATTTTTTTCTTAACTAAGCAGGTCAACTTCAGCGAGGTTTGGTTTTGTTTTGGTTTTCCTCCTAAGACTGTTTTTCACCTATAAAATGAGTTAAAGTAAATGGCCTCCAAGGTCCCTTCACACTAATCTAAACTATCTGTAAAAACATTCTTGAAGCCCTTTAAACTTGTGTCAAAGAATATGACCTCATGAAAAAGGTGCTGGTCCATGGCTTCTAGGTGTATTAATCAAAAATTCAGGTCAAGCCAAATAGAAAATGCAACAGACCATCAAAATCAATACATTGTAATAAGCTTTCTTATTTATTTGTTTTCTTAATAACATATTGATTTAGAATTCAATATGAAACTAATCAATTTATCAGAATCAAATTCCAATTTGTAGTTTGAAAAACCATTGATTAAGAAATCAGAGTCACACGGAAGTGCTGGATATGTCTATTACCTTGATCGTAGTGTTGGTATCAAAGGTGTTTTCATACGTCCAAACTCATCAAATTGTGCACATTAAATATGTGTGTTTTATTGTATATTAATCACCACTCAATAAAACTATTAAAAAATAGAACAAGGCCAGGCATGATGGCTCATGCCTGTAATCTCAACACTTTGGGAAGCTGAGGCAGGAGGATCACCTGAAGTCAGGAGTTTGAGACTAGGCTGGCCAAAATGGTGAAACCCCATCTCTACTAAAAATACAAAAAATTAACTGGGAGTGGTGGAGCATGCCTGTGATCCCAGCTACTCGGGAGGCTGAGACAGGAGAATTGCTTGAACCTGGGAGGCGGAGGTTGCAGTGAGCTGAGATCGTGCCACTGCACTCCAGCCTGGGTGACACAGCAAGACTCCGTCTCAAAAAAAAAAAAAAGGAACCTCAGAAATATAACATTTAAAAAAAAATCCCTGTTCTCACAAAAGACATCAAGGAACACTATAGTTAGTTTGAATGTCAACTTTATATCCTCATACATTCACGGTCACAGTGGGATTAGGTTTGGCCCGTATATAAAGCAAATTTGTAACATGAAATTTTACATTAAAAAATCACATAATTATACTAGACAATATTGCTTTGAAGTCATAATTTTATGTTTGCAATAAGCATCAGAATCTCCTGAATAATTATTTGAAAATAAATATATCTGGGACCTTCTCCCCAAAAACCCCAATTTAGTTTGCAGCTCCTCTGTTGATCATGAGCTAGTCTACTAGTTGTGAGGAAAGGCTCTTCTAATACAAATTCCCTATGACTGCAAATGGATCTTTAAGGCAAAATGTCTGATTGTTCACTGCACTAAACATCTTTCTATTAACTTTCTGAGGTTGTTAGAACATTTCTGCCTTTTGCCTGTTCCCCTCTTCTCAGAAAATTCTTGATTTACCAAAGTCCTCCTCACCTTAAAACTTCAATCCAGATATTTTGGGAACAAGGCAAGACGGTGTACTGGAAGCAGGTTTTGTGTGCCTCTCTCACAGAGAGGAAACAAAAGGGCTAGTGAACACTGACCCTTCAGGTCAATCATATAAAAGAAGACATCAGGATCCCTGAAGGCAGCAGGGCAACTCAGAGATCAGATAGGAGCAAAGCTGGGCCCCAGACTGTCTGGGCTCAGTGTGGAGGAGAAACTCTCCAACACAAGAAAAGATAAATGAGAGGCCCCATGGAGATTCAAGCTCTCCACAGGGACCTGTGCAACCCTGGGAACAGGAGAATCCCCTGGGTCCCCCTCCACTGCACTTCTAGACTGAGGCAGAGAGCCACCTGGACTTTTTGCAGGGTCCAAAGGACCTCTACAAAACTTTGGTCCTGGAGTAGAGCAGCACCAGCGTCATAGCTTCAACAGAGGCCGCAGTTGCAGTACTGAGAGCAGTAAGATTGTTCCACCCCTCCTTGCTGGACAGGGCTCAGTGTCAGGTTCTTGCCCAGCAGTCCCCCTTCAGCCCAAATTCGACTAGCCACTCCACCTACCCCCACCAGCGATAGCCAGGATGGCATTGCTTGCTAGAGCTTCTGGCCCAGTGGTGCCACTTCTGTGTGAACTCAGCTGGAGGTCACAGTTTTCTGTTGTCCCAGGAAACACCTGAATTGCAGAGTGCATGACTCCACCTGCCCCTGTCACTATAGCCAGGTGGGCAACACCTGCTAAAGCTCCTGGCTCAGCAGCTCCACTTCTGTCTGAGCTCAGCTACAGGGAACAGCTTCTTGTTGTCCCAGGAACAGCAGAACAACAGAGCATGCAACTCAGCCCACCACTGCCGCTGGTAGCAAGGTGGGCAATTGCTTCCTAGAGCTTCCAGTTCAGTGGCTCTGCTTCTGTGTAAACTCAGCTAGAGGGTGCAGCTTCCTGTAGTTCTGGAAAACACCACCACCCAGATAGCAGAGCATGTGACACTTTACCCAGCTGGGCAACACTTGCTAGAGCTTCTGCGCCAGCACCCCAGTTCTATGTAAGTTCAGCCACTGGGTGCAGCCTCTTGCTGTCCCAGGTAGCACCCAGACAGAAGCACAGGTGACCCCACTGAGCCCTGCCTCTGATAGCCAGGTGGGCAATGCCTGCTAGAGTTTCTAGCCCAGTGGTCCTGCTTCTGTGAGAACTTAGCCAGTGAGCACAGCCTTCTGTTGTCCCAGGAAGCTTCTGGATGGTAGGGTAGGCACACCCATCCACCCCTGCCATTTATAGCCAGACAAGCCACACCTGCTGAAGCTAACAGTACAGTGGTCCTACTTCTGCTAGAATTTGCTGAGGAATGCAGCCTCCTGTTGCGTTAGAAATACACAGTTGGCAAGGCATGTAACTCCATCCACCTCCACTTCCCATAGCCAGATGGGTCACATCTGCTAGATCTTCCAACACAGCAGTCCTGCTTCCACCTGAATTCTGTGGACAGGAGCAACCCTGGGTTTCCCCCAGGAAGCACATGAACAGCATATCAGCATTGACCTAACAAAGATACAGCTTGTCTGCCAGCCATAGCCTCTGCCTGAGGGAGCCACATGGACCACATGGACCGAATAGCCAACAAAAGAATTGTGGGCATAGAGACCGTAATCACAGAGGGCTCCTCCATGACCCAGGAGTGGAGAAGAATCGAAACCAGTCAACCAAACTCCCTCTATACCATAATCAAATCCCCAAGGGCATCAATGAAGGAAAGAGAAAAAAAAATCTATCAAAAGGACAGTAAATTCATCAGCCCACACAAATGACAAAGAAACAGCACAGGAACTCTGGCAACTCAAAAAGCCAGAATGCATTCTTTCTTCCAAATGATTGCACTAATTCCCCAGCACGGTTTCTTAACCAGGTTGAAAAGGCTGAAAAGACAGAAATAGAAATCAGACTATGGATAGCAAAGAAAATAATCAAGATTCAGGAGAACATCAAAACCCAATCCAAAGAAGGTAAGAATTATAATAAAATGATACAAGAACAGATAGACAAAATAGCCATTACTGATCCACAAAAGCGCCAAACTGATCTTACAGAGCTGAAACATATACTACAAGAATTGCATAATGCAACTGCAATTATTAACAGCAGAGTAGATCAACCTAAGGAAAGAACCTCAGAGCTTGAAGACTGGCTCACTGAAATGACTCAGTCAGACAAAAATGAAGGAAAAATAATTATAAAGCATGAACAAAACCTCCACAAATATGGAATTATGTAAAGACACCAAATCTATGACTCATTGGCATCCCTGCAAGAGATGAGCAGAAAGCAAGCAACTTAGAAAACACATTTCATTGTATCGTCCATGTAAAGTTCCCCAGCATCACTAGAGAGGCCAAAATTCAAATCCAGGAAATGCAGAGAATGGCTGCAAGATATTACACAAGAAGACCATCCCCAAATCACATAATTATCAGTTTCTCTAAGGCCAAAATGAGATTAAAAAATTGTTAAAGGAAGGTGCAAAAGCTCCTTAATCTGATAAACAACTTCAGCTGGGTTTCAAGATACAAAATCAGTGCAAAAAAATCAATAGCATTCCTATATACCAGTAACATCCAAGTCAAGAAGCAAATCAGAAACACAATCCCATTCACAATTGCCACAGAAAAAATAGAATACCTAGAAATACAGCTAACAAGGGAGGTGAAAGATCTCTTTCATGAGAACTACAGAACACTGTTCAAAGAAATCAGAGATGACATAAACAAATGGAAGAACATTTCATGCTTACGGATAATAAGAGGCAATATCCTCAAAATGGTTATACTGCCCAAAGAAATTTACAGATTCAATGCTATGTCTCTTAAACTGCCAATGGTATTCTTTACATAATTAGAAAAAGTTGTTTTAAAATTCATATGGAACCAAAAAAGAGTCTGAATAGCCAAAGCAATCCTCAGCAAAAAGGGCAAAGCTGGAGGCATTGTGTTACCCAATGTTAAACTATATTACAGGGCTACAGTAAACAAAACAGCATGGTACTGGTAGAAAAACAAACACATAGACCAGTGGAACAGAACAGAGAACCCAGAAATAATGCTGCAAACCTACAACCATCTCATCTTCAACATAGATGAAAAGTTAAGCAAAGGGGAAAGGACTCCCCACTCAATAAAATGTTCTCAGATAACTGGCTATCCATATGCAGAAGATTGAAACTGGACCCCCTCCTTATACAATATACAAAAATCAATGCAAGATGAATTAAAAACTGAAATGTAAAACCTAAAACTATAATAACCCTGTTAGATAACCTAGGAAATATCATTCTGGAGGTAGGACTTGGCAAATAATTGTTGATGAAGACACCAAAAGCAATTATTAATACAACAAAAACAAAAATTGACAAATGGAATCTAATTAAAATAAAGGGCTTCTGCACAGCAAAAGAAACTATTAACGGAGTAAACAGACAACCTACATAATGAGAGACAATATTTTCAAACTCTACATTAAACAAAGGTCAAATATCCAGAATCTATGAGGAACTTAAACACGTTTACAAGCAAAAACTAAGCAACCCTACTAAAAAGTGGGCAAAGGACATGAACAGACATTTTTCAAAAGAAAGCATACAGAAGGCCAACAAGCATACGAAAAAAAGCTCAATATCACTGATCATTAGGGAAATGCAAACCAAAACCACAATGATATACACCTCACACCATTCAAAAAGGCTATTAATAAAAAGCCAAAAAATGATAGATGCTGGTGAGTGGTGGAGAAAAGAAAACATGTATACAGTGTTGGTGGGAGTGTAAATTAGTTAGCAAATCATTATGAAAGACAGTGTGGCAATTCCTCAAAGACCAAAAACAGAACTACTATTCGACCCAGAAAACCCATTATTGGGTATATACCATACAGAATATAAATTGTTTACATAAATATACATGCATGTGTATGTTCATCGCAGTACTATTCACAAAAGGAAAGACATAAAATCAACCTAAATGCCCATCGATGGTAGATTGAAGAAAATATGGTACATATACACCATGGAATACTACTCAGTAATAAAAAACAGTGAGATCATTTCCTTTGCAGCAATGTTAATGGAGCTAGAGGCCACTGTCTTAAGCAAACTAACCCTGGAACAGAAAAACATTCATTGTGTGTTAGGAATGTGCATTAGGATCATTGTGTGACAATGATATGTTTATATTATATCTCATCCACTAGAATTATCAGTTTATAGAGCAGTATTCAAGTATGTAAGCATATTACTAAACAATAACAATAAAAGTTGCTTTATCAAATTGCTTAAAATAAACCTTAGTAGTGATGGCCCAGCTGTAACAGGATCACAGAAATTCCATGTCATGACACTGTGATTCTCAGACAATACCAGCTTCATTTCCTTGTGTTGTTTTTTTTGGCAGTGATAGCATTTAAATGACAATTTTCAGAAAACTCTGCTAATATTCTTGGCAGATATTTAACCTTATGAAAAGAAATCACTTATTGAGGACTTCAGTACAGTATTTTCATTTCAATGACATTTAAAATGAAAAGGAGTCCATTTTCTTTTCAGAATTTTTGAATATGCTTCAGTTTAAAATTAAACTCATTCAGTGAATCGTCAACTAGCACAAAATCATAATATAAACGTTTTTTTAAGCAGGCGTTTTCTTCAATGTGGCTCTTATATTTGATATATCCTATGATACATATTTGACTATTAACAAGTGAAGCATACAAATTTATCTTCAAAAATGTGGTAATTTTTTAGTACATATAATGAATTAAAATTTAAGTTTATTGCTCTATTCATAGGAGATAATTTACATAATTTCAGTATATCTTTTTAGCCTTTAGTCAAGTCAGAAAAATAAGTCACTTAAAAATATATGTTTCAGTTTTATTTTCAGATTTTTTATTAATAGCTTTTAAATCTTATCCTATTTTTATATGATTACAATACTGCAGTAATTTATACAAAGGAATTGAAAACATAATGAAAATATAACTAATTTCTAAAATATTTGTAGTCACTTTTATTATGGATTTTCAACATTGTTTTCTAATAAAGAGAAAGGTTAATGAATGAGTTTAATAGGATACCTATAATAAACTACTTTTAAGGTGAATGTGACTGGATTGTTTTGGTTGTGCTTGCTTTTCCATGTCTTGGGGTAACCTCAGTTTTCTCAGAACACAATATTAAGTCTAAATCCAAAAGCCTATTGGGTAATATAGATTTAATGAGAGAAGGAAGAGTTACCTGCACCTTACCTAGTCCATTTATCTTCTAAAAATAAAATATTTGTAAACATTTTTCTGTTTCTTAATGGCTTCTTTTCTTGTGTTTCATGTGTCATTTTTCCATTTACTATTCACCAACTATCTCATTAGCTTACAAAATAACCTGGTTCAAGCAATTGTCCCACATCTCCTATTACATTGCACTGAGCACTCAGTGAACGAAAAAGTAATCAACATTGCCAAGCAAAAGAAACAAAGCAAAACGGGATAAAACTTTAGTTTGCACCTGACTCTCACTTTTCACATTTGTGAATGTAAAAGCGAAGAGGTCAAAATCAGGTTCCTTTCTTAAAGCTATTACACACTGCTGTGTTCCAAACAGCAGTAGCAAAAGATGTAAGGATAAATGTGCTCACACTTTTAAAATCATGACACTAAAATAATATTTCTTGATTCATAAGCGAAATCAGATTACACTATAGTCAGGCTGTTATTTATCTCGAAATTTTCTCTGAGCTATCATATTTCACCCTGGCTCATCCTCTTGGCCATCTCTAGTTAAACCAGCAATGGACCTTTTTCCAAGCTGGTTCATCACCTTGTATCTCCGTAAATTTGTACTTAGGAGCAATTGGCCAGTTCACGTGGCTGAAATTATAAGACAAAATCTGAGTATTGCATCTATATAGAAAGACCTGTTTTGCCCTGTAATCTAGGGAAGCAAAAAATGCTCTTCTAGAAGTGGAAAATAACTGAAAGAGAGAGAGAGAGAGAGAGAAACCAGGAGAGAAAAAAAACATGGAAAGAAAGGCCAAGGGATTTACACTGTTGGTTCCAGTTTCTTTCTAAGTTCTCCTACACTCCTGTTTTTGCCCTGTATGAGGCATTTTAAAGTTTGTTCTGTTAAATACTTTTAAAGTATAAAATAGCATATAGGGTTGTAGCGTATCTGTATTTGTGGCTCTGTTCAAACAAAGGCAAGAAACAATAAACTTTGCAATAAATAGATGAGATGTATTCAGGAAAGGAGTAGGAACAGAACAAGAGAGTAGTTGTGGATACCCGAGAAATAAATGACTTTCCAAATTCTCTGTTCTCAAGGTTTCCCCTTGTGTTTTCTGGTCAGAATGGAGCACGTGAGTCCATTAATTAACACATCAATTATGAAAAGGCAGATAAAACAGAGGGGTGAGCATGCAGAAAAATCATTACCGCTTTATGTGAAATCAGCACATTCTTGGGAGACATCACAAATGTGAAAAAAAGAGTTTGTAATAAGAAACATAGCTCTTGACTCTTATTCTCCATGGGTCATGCATTATTTTCAATGTTTAAATCCATTATTCCTCCCCATTTAAGAGATCTGTGCATGGAGACTCACATCAATGCTTGAGGAGACAGAAAGCCAAATGCCGAAGTTGATTTGACCATGAGTTATGCAGAGGGTTATGATTTGATTAGGAGTTTGTGCACCAGGCTGTCATCACAATCTCTCCAGTATCTTTTGTCTTTCCTGTTGTGTAGTTTGACTAGTCATTTTAGATGATATTTTGAATAGTATAGTTTAATTAATACTGTGATGATATACAACATTTGATTTATAAAATTTAAACTATATCTTTCTTGTCTTCTTAACAAAATTATTGATCACTTTCTGTTTCTTTTTAGCTTCCATAACATTATAGTTCCCATGTAACAATTTATAATTATCTAAATTTTTGCCATACGTTATTGAGGAAAAAATCTTAAATGCATATCTGCTAACAGTTATACAAATTACACTGATGGTATTGTGTACATCAATCCATTATCTTGTAGTCTTTCTCTATAAAGGAGAAAATGAAACAAAAATGACAAGAAAATAATTTATAGTACCTTACAGACAAGATGTTTTCATGAAGAAATGAGTTAAATAAGAAGTTTTTAATAAGTTAAAAGGCCTATAGGAAATTTCTATTTTCATACAGTTGCATACTAAATCCTTAACCTAATTGAACACATATCTGAAAAAAACATACTATTGACTCTGTAGTCTAGAAAATAAATAATTTATAGATATCATACTTTTTAAAAGTTTTTAAAATGAAACTGATAAATTATAAATACAATTTTAAGTAGTTATAATGAATACATTATGAATTAATATGTGATTTACTCTAGAATTTATTAATCACCAAATAAGAATTTTCACTGTTAAAATTATCATAGCTTGTTGTTGCTTTCAACCTAATAATCTGCTATTAGCCACACATTTGGAATGTATTCTTAGTCCCATGCCTACCTGTTCCTCAAGGTGGTATCTTCTAAAATGAATGTGGACTCTTGGTTTCAGAGATGTTGCTCTTTATGTTCCTTTATGTTCTCTGCAGCCTGCAAAAATGTTGCATGCATAGAATCCCTACAGAGCAGAAGAATGCTTCCTATATATCTCACTATCTTTTTTTGTTTTGTTTTTGAGACAGGGGCTTGCTCTGTCACCTGGGTTGGAGTGCAATGGCACACTCATAGCCCACTGCAAGCTCGATTTCCCAGGCTCAAGCAGTCCTCCAACCTCAACCTCCTAAGTAGATGGGACTAAAGGCCTGTGTCACTACACCCGGCTATTTTTTTTTTTTTAATATTTTTAGTAGAGAGAGGATCTTGCTTTGCTGTCAGGCTGGTCTCAAAATCCTGGGCTCAAGTGATGCTCCTGCCTTGGCTTCCCGAAGAGCTGGGATTACAGGCATGAGCCACCACCCTGGCCATCTTCATTACCCTTGACATATCTATGTATCTTCGCTGTTCTTGATGTAAGTTGAATCAATGAGGTAAAGAGATTATTTCTTATGAGGTACCACCACCCTGTTAAGCAAAACAACTTATACAAATGCTCCTGAACTTATGATGAGTTTCAGTCTCAATAAACCTATTGTAAGTTGAAAATATGGTAAGTTAAAAATACATTTAATGTATCTAACCTACTGAACTTAATAGCTTAGCCTAGCCTACCTTAAACATGCTCAAAACACTTGCTTTAGCCTAGAGTTGAGCAAAATAATTTTATATGAGGCACATTTTATATTGAAGTGTTGAATATCTCATGTAATCCATTTAATACTGTATAGTAAGGGAAAAAGAATGGTTGGATGTATGCTCAAAGTGTGATTTCTACTGAATGCGTATCACTTTTGCACCATTTTAAAGTTTAAAACTTAAATCAAACCATTGTAAGTTGGGGACCACTTTTATTCTCATGGCTTCCTACAAAAGTTTTAGCATTGGTACTTTTGGATAAATTATTTACCACCATTCCAGAAAGGGGAAGAGAAGGCTTGACATCTCTTTGCGACCTTGAACCATTCAAATGAATCTTCATCTGTCTCCTGCAACACCATTGACGAGCATTGAATTTTCAAAAAGACAATGAATATCTCATTAGGTATAGAATGGAAAAAATGATTGTATTAGTTATCTCTTGCTACCTAATAATATTATCACAAATTTAGAGACTTAATATAACATCCATCTATCATATCACATGTTTGCAGATCAGGATTGCAGGCTTTGGTTAGCGGGGCTCTCTGCTGCAGTCTTAAACCTGACATCAAGGTGTTGGCCAGGGCTTCAGATTCCTCTGAGATCTGACTGGGGAGAAATCACCTCCTAATCTCATGTGGTTGTTTGCAGAATTTAACTACTTTTAGGCTGTGAAGTGACAGCAGTTTCAGTTTCTTTCTAGTTTTTGGACAGAGGCCACCCTCAGCTCATTGCCTCCTCAATGCGGCAGTACAACATGGCAGCTAGCTTCCTCCAGGCCAACAAGGAAGACATTCTCTTCCCAGTATAAATGCTGCAGGTTTATGCAACATAATTATGTATGGTAATCACATACATCCTGTCAACTTTGCCATATTCTATTGAATAGAAGCATTCATGGTTCCTGCCATACCCCAGGGAAGGTGATGACACGAAGCTGTGAATTCCAGGAGGCAGGGATCATGGGGTCCACTTTAAAATCTGTCTCTAACAAAGGACCTTATTTCACCAAAACTATGTGAAATTCACTTTCTCTTCAAGTTTCTCAACCTCTTATTCTTTGGGTCTTGGTTAGGTCTATTCTGGAAACTTCTCATATGTGCCTGGACAAGACTATGTTGCCTGAGAATGGGCACAACAAATCTCTGAAATCACTTGGAACATGGGCATGATTCCTATAAGGATATTGTTCTAAAAATGTAATTACTTTTATTCAGAGACAATCTATGGAAACAGAATCAAAATATATTCAGCATTTCTTCCCTATCAGATATTATCCCAGTGACTTACAATTTTCACTTAAAATACTTTTTTCCTATTTTGAGAACAGATGTGAGCCATCTGTTTTTAATCAAAAATCCATATTAAATTACACCTTTAATTCTGGTGATAAGTAGGAAAAACATCTAAATGTAATTTGACTTGTGTATGTGGTTTCTTCATTAGGTTTAATCCCTTTTAGACATGTCAAAACCTCATTGTCTTGAATGCTGATGATGTAATGAAGAGATTAAGAATTTGTATACCATCTAAACCATGAAGAGGCACAGGAGAAAATCTGAATTATACAAGCATGTGCTGAGAGAATCATTAAACGATTTGGTTCATTTAACATTATATACCCATGTGACTCTTCCATATTTTCGAGCAAGAATAAATTTGAGACAGCTGTTGAATTTATTGTTCATTTATTTTACTTTAATCTATGTATCTACCACAGAAGTCTGGGTTAAAGAATCAAAATATTTTATGTGTCTAATACACAGTCTTTAAATACAGATTTAAGAGGTAATTATTGTGTAGGATATAGAAAATGTTACATTTATTCCGATATTTATGGGTAAATTCAAGACCACGGAGGAAGAACTTACCCTAAATGATTGAAAGCTTTTCTGTCAAAGTAGAATTTACCCTCCATTTACAGACAGGCTAGACTATTATAGGGCCTGGTCCCTGAAATTTCTTCATTGTTACAAGAGCACAATAAAGAGATATTTCTCTCCCTGCTCATTAGAAGCAATGCCAGCACAGCTCTGCAGAGCCACAATTCCAGATTACACAAGGGATAAGAAAGGAGAGAGGAGATTAGCGCAGCTGAGATGATCCTCCTTTTTGGCATTTTCCTTCTGGAGAAAACACTGTTATGCCTTTGATGCCACCTTTCTACTCTGGCTATTTGGAGATATTCATAATCTATATCACAACCCTGACCTTGGCCCCAGATAGTCTCATCTTTCCAAATAACAGCCAAAGATTTGTAGCAGGGCTGCATTCATAATATATGCAAAATTAAATTCTATTAAGTCTCATGTTTTTCTTTTGCTTTCATATTTTTATCATGTAAACAACATGGCATATTCCAAAGGCTTAAAGGATAAATCCTAGAGAAACACACATAAGTTGAAAGAGGTAAATCTGCAGGACTGGAGCAGGAGAAGCTGAAACCATTTTGCAAGTGTAGCAAGGCAGGAGCCAACTCAAGTTTTTTATATTCTATCAGAGAACAAGCAAATCACTGAAAGAAATTCTGCATGTGATGTGCATCCCAACCAAGCAGGGGACATAAGGCAGGTTTTCCTTCTAGGTCAGAAAACCAGGAGGAGAGAGAGCCTCATGCAACTTAGATACCAGAGCCCAAGAATCAGACAGACAGAAAGACCTCCTTACATTAGGATATGGGGTGTGGCGGTGTCACGGTGGGATCAGTTACAGAACAGTTGCTTCATAATGCTGCCAAGTGCTGAGAAAAGTTATGCCAGACAATGAGTCATCAGGCACAGAAAATTATTGGACTATGTCAAAATGCTTTCTCCTAAACAGCAAAGGCTTCTGACAACTTGGGAAACATGACTTCTGCTCTTGTCTGGTACAGAGAAGAGGGCTGGGGGAGCTTCCAGAAAACTGAATAGCACATACATCTCTGAAAGACAAGCAATAACAACACAAATGAAAAGGCAAGATGATATTTTTAAAAGAAAAGAATTGAAACAAAAACATTTGTTGAATGTTTATTGATTAGTAATTATGTAGTGAAACTCTTCTACACACTGGGGACACATCAAGTTCCAACTTCTCACACTCAGGTGAGAGACCATAAACAAATAAATGATTAAATGATGTTGTATGTCAGAAAGTAGTACATTTTAGAAAGAAAGCAAAGTAGACAAGGACAAGAGTCCGTGAGTTTGCATGTGTGGGGAGTGGGAATAGGATTGCAATTTTAAATAGGGTAGAAAGGCTGGCTTCCTTGAGAAAGTAACATTTGAGCACATTGATTAAGAAGGTGACCAAGTGGGCCGGGTGCAGTGGCTTACACCTGTAATCTCAGCACTTTGGGAGGCTGAGGCTGGCAGATCATGAGGTCAGGAGTTCGAGATCAGCCTGGCCAACATAGTGAAACCCTGTTTCTACTAAAAATACAAAAATTAGCTGGGCATGGTGGCGACAGCATGTAGTCCCAGCTACTCGGGAGGCTAAGGCAGGAAAATCGCTTGAACCCAGAAGGCAGAGCTTGCACTGAACCGAGATCACACCACTGCACTCCAGCCTGGGTAACAGAGTGAGACTCTGCCTCAAAAAAAAAAAAAAAAAAAAAAAAGAAGGTGACCGAGTGAATAATGTAGGTAACTCTCTACAAGGAGAGAGAGTAAAGGGAAAGGAAGCAGCCCTTGCAAATATCCTAAAGTGAGAATGCACCTTGACAGGGAGCAGCAAATATGGAGATACTGCCATGGGATCCCACTTGGAACATTTTCCAATAGCCAAATAGCCAAGAGGCCAGTGCCATGATTTGAGTATGGTTTTTTTGTACTTGCCAGCTCTCATGTTGAAATTTGTTACTCAGTGATGGACACGAGGAATGATGACAGGTGTTTGGACCACAGGGAAAGATCCCCTTGAATGGTTTGGTGCCATTCTCATGGCAGTGAGTGAGTTCTCACTCTTAGTTCCCATGCAAACTTGTTGTCAAAGAGTCTGGCCCTTTCTCCTCTCTCTTGTTTTCAGCCATGTGATCTGCACACACAGGCTTCTGCCAGGAGTGGAAGCAGTCTGAGGTCCTCATCAGAAGCCAATTCTAATGCCTAACTTCAAGTACAGTCTGCAGAACTGAGAGCCAGATATAAATTTCTTTTCTTTGTAAATTACCAGGCTTCAGGTGTTCCTTTTAGCAGTACAAATGGACTAAGACAGCCATTGTGGCTAGTGTAGAGTGAGCCAACTTGTGCCTAGCAGGGGATGAGATTAGCGATGCAAGACCACAGTAGCCCTTTTAAGTCACTGTTACAACCAAGGCTGTTGTCTGAGAATAAGAAAATATCAAAGAAAGTGATAAGAGGGGGGAGATAATATGATAGGTTTTAAGAGTATCACTCCAGTTGCTATAGTAGATGACTTATGTTTCTTTCTACAATTTCTCTAAACTGTCTACATTTTTCATATTATATTCATAATTAAAATGACAGTTTTTTTTATCCTCGAAGCTAGTTCCAGGAGCTAGGACAAGAGTTTCATCTTCTACGACGGTGACAGACCTGACAACAGTTAGGCATTGGCACTCTAACAACATGTAGCATAGTCTAAATCAGGGGTCAGCCGTTGTGACCTGAGTTTGGAAAATGCTAATATAAAAGTCACATGCTGACTGCTGTGTGGCAATAACCACTCAAATGGTAAAGTAGCTCATGCAGAGAAGATCAAGAAAGAGATATTGTCTCATCCAGCTGCCTGAAAAGGGAAAATATTCAGACACTTGTCACATTCTTCCTGTGATCTTGAAAGTCACTGAACACTCCTCAAGTATTTTGCTTTTTTTATTGTTGTTGTGAGAGAAGACACAGATGGAAGTCACAGGCTGTGACCACAGTCCACTGTTCTTAAGCAAGATTCCTCAGGAAACTTTGCGTTCCTACCCAGAATGTAAATGATCTGTTACAACAAGAGAACAGTGTCTGGAATGTTTGCAAATTACCTTTGAGATGTCTCTCTTCATCTAAAATTATGCTTCCTTGTTCTTAATGTTTCCATACTAGCAAAAATAGATCCAGCACTGCATTGCTGCAAAATAGGTAGAAGTTATAATTGAATAACCTCTTGAAGCCACGATTTCTGCCCAGGCAAGTTATTGTCAATGTCCTTGTTTTTTGGTTGGGTTGTGGGTCCATGTGTGGGTCAACATATAGCTTAAATAAATGTAACCCATAAATAACTAGAAGAGGGCTATGCTTGAATTAATAATGACACTGTTCCATGGCTAATAATAATAAATAATTCTTTTCAGTGTATCTGAGGTCTATTTAAAAATATATTAAAAAGTTAAAAGTTGGTAAAAAACAAATTAGCTGCTGTTTGTTACTTGGTATCCTGGGTCGTCTTCCCTTCCATGATAAAAATCTGAAAGAACTATAGGCCAGTATTGTTTAATTTTAAAACAAATTTAGAAAACTTGAAGTTTACAATAAAATTCAAGCCATGTTTTTCCTTACTTTGTATTCTATTTATTAAAATGTTTTCAAAGATGAAACTTTTTGAATGTTTTCAGAGTTCCTGAAAAAGTTAAATAAGTCACTTCTTGTTTGTGTTTTGTGGGCTTTTGTTTTGTTGTGTTTTTAAATAAATTTAATTTTTTAGAGCAGTCTTAGCTTTACAGCAAAATTGAGCAGAAGGTATATATTTTCCATATATTCTCTGCCTCCACATATGCATAACCTCCCCAAGTATCAACATCTCCCACCAGAGAGGTATATTTCTTATAATCAATGAGCCTATATTGACACATCATTATCACTCAAAGTTCATAGTTTATATTAGGATTCGTTCTTGGTGTTGTAAGTTCTATGGTTTTGCAAAAATGCATAATGACATGTGTTCACCATTGTAGTATCATACAAAGTAGATTTACTGCTCTAAAAATCCTCTGTGTTCCACTTGTTTATCCCTCCCTTTTCCCCAAGTCCTGGAAACCACTGATTCTTTTACTGTCTCCCTCATTTTGCCTTTCCATAATGTGATTTTGTTAAAATCATACAGTATTCAACCTTTTCAGATTGTCTCTCAGTAATACGCATTTAAGTTTCCTTGATGTCTTTTTATGGCATCATAGCACTTTTTTAGTGCTGAATAATATTTCATTGTGTGTATATACCACATATTCTTTATTCGCCTACCGAAGGACATCTTGATTGTTTGCATGTTTTGGCAGTTATGAATAAAGCGCCTATAAATATGCACATAGACTGTGTTTTCAACTCATTTTGGTAAAAACCAAGGTGTGTGATTGCTGCTAAATACCAAGATGTGTTATTACTAAATATGGTAAAAACATATTTAATATTGTCAGGAACTGCTCATCTGTCTTCCAAAGTTGCTTGGCAATTTTGCATTCCTACCAGAGACAAATGAGAATTCCAGCCAGCATTTGGTGCTGTCAGTTGTCATAAATCAGTATGTATTTTAAAATACACAAAATCAGTATGTATTTTAAGAGCCACCAAAATGTTTTGGATATTGACCATTCTAATAGGTACATAATGGTAGTTCATTGTTGCCTTAATTTGCATTTTCCTCATGGAGCAACTTTTCATCTACTTTTCCATCTTTATATTTTTTTTGGTGAGGTGTCCATTAAGGTTTTTTAAAGTGTTCTTTGTATATTTTGGATATCTGTGTTTTATCAAATAATGTATTCTGCAAATATTTTCTCCCAGCTTGTAGGTTGTCTATTTATTTTAATAACAGTATGTTTTACAGAGAAAACATTTTTGATTATAATGAAGTCAAGTTTATTAATATCTTTCACTGAGTATACCTTATCTGGTCTTGTATCTTAAAAGTCATTGCCAAACTCGAGGTCATCTAGATTTTCTACTAAGCAATGTTTTTCAATAAGTAAGAAATTAAACACAGTCAAAAAATTTCTAAATTTTATTTAATATTAATTGACTAAACTTAAAATGAGTATTAAAAAATAATGATTACATTTTTGTTATTCTGCTGCAATCCTATATGGACATATTTCCTAGAGTTTAATCAATTTTCACGTGTCACACTGGGTGAGAATTTCTTAAAATTGTACGTTCCTAAGAGTTTTATCTTAGCCTAGCCTACAAGGAAGAATCAGCATGCAGTACGTGAACTTAAGTATAGTATTATGAGGAAGTGAAGGTAACACACTTCAACTGGTTACCAAGCAAATTCTTCAAAATTTCTACTTAGCTGTTGGTGTTACTAAACACTTTCAGAAGTTTGCCACAACTTCTGTCGCTTTCACGTGGAGCGCAAAAGAAGTTGAGGCAAACAAAAGTAAGTGTTAGTTTCAGTTGAGAAAGACTCACGAGTAAGTCTCATGTCATTTATTACCTCTGATTGAATAGCCCTATGGGTGATGAACAAGGTTGCCAGGTCATCCACCTCAGATAATAAGAACAGAAAGCACACACTATGAAAAGATTTTGTTTTGGTCATAGTTTCAGATTTCTGTTATATACAGTCAACATGTTTTAAAGACGGTTTACTAACTTCTTAAAGAATGAATATGTGCAAATGAAGATCAATGAACATCTAAATCATGTTTCAAAAAGAGACAGTAATACTGGTCAATTGCCAGCTGCTTCTATCCATCCCTCCAGTTACTACGACAGGTAAAAATGGAGATGATAAATAATGCTCCTTCAGGAAAAAGGTGGCAAATTTGGTTGATGCGGTAAATGCCCCATTTGCTTCTTTCTTTGTTCATTGCATTTGAATTTTTTTTAAAAAACTCCTTTATTTAATTTTTTTAAGAAAACCTGGTCTTAGGTGCCCACTTAAGTTCATATGAGAAGGGTTTGGAAGATTGAGATAAATGGTTGCATTTCAGCTTTATTCCTCTATCCATTGTCTCTACAGGAATAGACAATGTACCAAAGAGACAATAATTTGCTTGGTGGAAATACTGCATTACATCCTCTCATATGCTTTTCATGTGTACACCAAACCTGCTTTTCTGGAAATAGTAATCCTTCCCTGAAAGCAAGACAGAGACTGCCTGGAGGAAGGATGCAAAGATAAGAGAAGAGCTTCAAACTTGTTTAGCTGTCAACTTCTGTTCTCAATCTTGATGTGTTATTACTTCCCCTCAAGTTCTCTCAGCTGTTTCCTAGAGATTGAACATCTCCTCCCTACCACGTGCTGCTAAGAAACTCTCTTATTTACTTGATTGCTACTGTCATCGTTATCATCATTTGTCTGAGGAAACATTATGGTCTTTGCCATGCTCTAAAGAAAATTAATTTGTTCTTTTCTTAAGGCAGTGAATAATTACTTTTTATTTTATATTTAAGATTATGATCTAATGTTAACCATTCTCATTTCTTAGACTTCTGCTACGTAATGGCTGCCCTTGAATTTTTTTCAAAAGTTTTTACGGTGAGGAATCCTTTCCTCCCTCAGTACCTCTATCTCCTCTTAATTTTTAGAGAAGTACCCCAGAGAGGTTCATCCACAGCCAAACACAGAAGACAATGCCTAGGTATAGTTGACTCACAGCCTTGATGAAATGCTGCATTCTTTAATACCTTAGATAAATGACACTGAAGTTGTTATCCAATAATATATTTTTTCAGAGCATGGACATATCAACATCTTTTATTTCTCCAATCAAAATCTTTACAAATGACAAGCATGCAAAACTCCTCATGATACAGAATAAGATGTAAAAACTGAAAAACTTCTCATGATTTAATTCCTTCTGATTGATATAATATATACAAATCATTTCTTGAGAATGACTTGGGTACCGATGTATCATGGTATGCTAGGCACAGTCATCAAGTCTATCACTTTCCCAGATGAATAAATGATGCTCACATGGCAGATGGCAATGTGTTCTTGACCAATCAAGCAAGGTTTTCCAAAGACCCCTATGACACCTTCTTCTTACAACCTCCTTACTCCTCAGATCTTAGATTGGCATTCTAACAATTCCTGATTTATATTTCCATAAGGAAGGAAGCCCTAACTCAGATATTGAGTAGGAGCAAGGAATGATCATTCTTTTTTGCCTATCATTCTATAGCAATCCATAAACCTCAGTTTCTTTTTTCTTAACCTAAAAGAGTTTAGTTTCATTACTGCTGGTGTGGAACACACATTTGTTACCATGACCCAGACTTTTCTTGAGTTATAATTACTTCTATGTGATCCCTACATTGGTCTGAATGCTTTCCCAAAGGATTCTTTAAAACAATATAAAACACTTTCTCAAAAAGTGTTATCATTAGCTTTCTTATAGGTTTAATCAATGTATAATTTTTCCATGCATACATTAGAATCTATACTTGGGTATTGTAAAATATTTCTATTGTAATATTTTTGTGCTACATAATGCATATTTAAAATGCACTAACTAAGCACCTGCTTTATAGAAAAGTGCTCAAGTTGGAAAATAAGAAAATAAGAAAACCCAATGATATTTAAAGATGAAAATATAAGTGATCTATTCTACTTTTATTTGAGTCCTAGGTTTTAAAATAGGTAAATTAAGACTAGTAAATTTAAAAATGTTATTATTAAAAAGACAATAAAACATACAGTCAAATATTTTTAGGCTCCAGAAAACAGTATTTTTGAATTGGAATAATCTTCAATGGTCCCAAATATGTCTTGACTCAGATGGGAATAGCAACCAGGTTTGTTAGTGCTTTATCCATGGTCAATCACTAAAAGAAAGAAACTGTAACTGAGTTTATCCAGGTCTTATAAAGACTCATCCAACTATAGGAATAATCCTTCAATAAATGAATAGCATTACCAATTATAGTCTGTAAAAAAGGAATTGTCCTTGGACTTATTTTAAGCAAATGCTTATCTCTAGAAAGTCTATTGGGAGAACGGTCTTGTTACCATGCATCATTAGGCAATTGGCAGTGTGCATGTCAGCAGATTACAGAATTATGGCTCCCCTTGGTCTAACCAGTTTTCTTCAAGAATGCTACTAAAATCAATATCAACAAGGAACAGGATCCAGATTTTTTAAGGGCTGACAACAGCTAATCTATGTTGTGAGACATCTCCCCAGTCTGTGTTGAGGCAGCATGTGCGCTAAAGTTTGAAGAAATGGAGCCAATAGAAGCCTAGGCAGAAGTCATATACAATGGAAAAAGGAAAAACAAAATGTTGAGACTTGGCTCACGCCTGTAATCCCAGCACTTTGGGAGGCCGAGGGGGACAGATCACGAGGTTAAGAGTTTGACACCAGGCTGGCCAACATAGTGAAATCCCCCCTCTACTAAAAATACAAAAAATTAGTCGGGAGTGGTGGTGGGTGCCTGTAATCTCAGCTATTCAGGAGGCTCAGGCAGGAGAATCTCTTGAACCCAGGAGGCAGAGGTTGCAGTGAGCTGAGATCAAGCCATTGCACTGCAGTCTGGGCAACAGTGCAAGACTCCAACTCAAAAAAAAAAAACTTGGAATTAAAACAATGCCATGTGGTACACTGTATCTAGAGTTTATTTGGATATTGTTTTAAATATGCAATGAAGTTTATATTTTTATAGGTTTTAAAAAGTGACTTTTTTTTTGAGTTAGAAAAAATACCTTTATGTATTTTAAGAGCCACCAAAATGCAAAATCCAATTGCTTGCTCAATCTGGAACCTAAAAGTTCCAAACTGGAGTTAGAAGAAAGGGAATTAGAACACCTCTCTTTCAAGGTCTTGAGCCTATTCAAAAAAGACTCAATATGACAATCTGGTAGTATGGGAAACACTCTTGGTGTCTGCTGCTCTGGTCTTATGCCTAAAACTCTACCTGCATTATCTTCAGATAAGTTAGATAGAACTACTTTCTTTGAATGATTAAAGGTCTTTTAATTTTAAATACTGTGTAAAACATTAAGAAAATAAACTTGAAGTTATGTAGAATGAAAAAGGCTAGAGGTTTGATATACAGCATGAAGACTACAGTTAATACTGTACTGTATACTGAAAATCTGTTAACAGAGTATATTTTATATGCTCTGAACATACAAACACACACACAAGCAACTATGGATCATGATGCGCAAATTAATTTGCTTTACTATAGTATTAATTTCATTATATTTATGTATATTAAAACAGCATGTTGTACATGTTAAACGTATTCAATGATAAAGAAAATGGAAATCATCGCCTTTGTATTTGAGATTTAAAAAAGAAACTTTGCATATGTGACATTTTGTATTCTTATAATGTTAAGAGAATTGTGGCCCTGAAACTGCAATACATAGTTCCCATTTACAGGTTCAATTGCAGAATTGATTTAAACTTAGGATTTTAGATTAAGCTCTTTCTAAACTTGTTGATACAATTATAACATTATTGAGAAAATAAAGTCTACCATATTTAGTCACAAAACTTTCTTGCTTAAAAATAAAATCACATATATTGTTTATAGTGCTTATTAGAATGTGTGAAGGTATTAAGTCTGCAGATGGATAAAACTACTCCAAAACCTCTCAGAAATGACTGATTCAATTCAATAGATTAAAAACAGAATTAAATAAATGTTTTTATTTATAAATTTAAAAATTATAATACAATTGTTCATACAAAAATAAATATTTCTTAGGTCTATTTTGCATGCAGAAATTATTCTTAAGTCGGTATTTTATTTAATTATTATTTTATATTTTTACAGACTTGCCTTCAGAGTTCTGTAGGTATTTTAAAAACTCATATCATCAAGGGAAAGGTACATAATTTGGTGCATGTTTCTGTGCTGAAGGTGTTCTTTTTACAAATCAAATATCAGGTTTCTGGCGTCTAATCAGCTTTCTGATATCAGGTAATAGAAATGAATTGGCAGTTATATCAGGATCTGCGAAAAGTGAGTATCTCTAAACATATAACACCCCCACACACCCACCCACCCCATATCCACGCACATCCCCCAACACACACACATACACACACACACAACCTATTTGTGAGACTTAAAAACATCTCTGGCTGGGCGCGGTGGCTCACGCCTGTGATCCCAGCACCTTGGGAGGCCGAGGTGGGTGGATCACGAGGTCAGGAGATCCAGACCATTCTGGCTAACACGGAGAAACCCTGTCTCTACTAAAAATACAAAAAATTAGCCGGGCGTGGTGGCGGGCGCCTATAGTCCCAGCTACTCAGGAGGCTGAGGCAGGAGAATGGTGTGAACCCGGGAGGCGGAGCTTGCAGTGAGCTGAGATCGCGCTACTGCACTCCAGCCTGGGCGACAGAGCGAGACTCCATCTCAAAACAAACAAACAAACAAACAAATTTCTATAGTCTGTGAATTCAAAGGAAATTAGTATCCTACATGGCTATATCTGTAAACATGTCTGCTATTATTATTTCTGGTTAAATGAAAGTGAAATATAAACCAGATGAAAAAATCATCGAAAGAAGATATCTTTAATAACTAAAACATATATCTTAAACGACTTAATTGCCGTGTTTTTGGGGTTTGAAAATAGATATTCAACAGAAATATTTATTGATAATTTATCTTTTATTTTTATTTGCAAATCGCTAAGTCTTTTATCCAAATAACATAAAGGCTCTTATTCAAAATATTTGCATGTATTTTAAAAATATTTTAATATAGAAAAAAGCTCAGAAAGATAATTTTATAACTATGCTGCAAAACACTGTTTTTATATATCCTTGTATTTTTCATGTGTTTTTCTTAATTTAAAATGTTCATGAGATAATATTTGGAATATTCCACACTATCCAAGGAGAAGAATAAGACAAAAGCTATAATAAAAATGTTATGTTATGTTTGAATAAGCCAAGCATAAAAAATAGGTTCCGTATATTGTTCAGATTTTTGTCAGTTATAAACTAAAAATAGTTTAATCTAAAACTTTAAATATTATCTACTTAAAAATTAAAATAAAACAATGTGGTATTTCTATGATTTTTGCAGAGAGTAATTTTTAGACATTAGCTATATTTTTAAGTTAATAATTCTCTTAAAAATGACTAATTAATGTAGCTGAGTTGATTTTCCTAATTTTTACTTCAAACTTCTTATTTTTTAGGTTAGTGCACTGATATATTCTTTTTCATTGTATTTTTTAAATTCATAAAAATGTATTTTATACTATGCTGCCAATTTGATAAAAGGAATGATTGAAAAATTCATTTACAACTTATGCAAACCAATAAGTAACAGGTGGCTGGTAATTACTGATTTTTTATACATTTATTCTTTTTTCTGCACATGCAAATATAAAATAGAATTTCCTATCAAGCAAGGATTTCTCCTTGGGTTCTTCTGTCCAACATGGGAATTAGTGCCCAATAGTACCAGGTAGCAGAATAGTTAAACAGGAAAGAACCTAGATAAGATGACATTAAAACTCTTTCTTCTTTCTTCTCACCTTTTGAAAAGGCTTTCATGTTAAATCAAAACAAAATATACCTCAACAAAAACAAAATAAAACAAAATAAAAGCATACCCAACATAGCAAATAGTGCAGTACAGTAATTTATGGATATCCTGTCCATACCAATTCATTGTGAATTCTTACTCATAAAGAAATTACTTTTAAGCTTTTATGTATATACATGTATATATATATGCACACATATATATACGTGTGTATATATATACACAGACATATATGTACACTACTGCTTATTAGTTAATAAGCAGTGCTTATACATTACTTATAATGCATTAGTTATTAGTGCTTATACATTACTGCTATGTATGTATATATATGCACTACTGTTTATTAGCATTAAAATATATATTTTCTATAGGGTTTAAATCTGTAAAACTCAAAATGCTATACAGGCATTATCATATTGATTTGGCACCATAATTTTGATACATGAAAGGCAGGTTTTTTCCCCATACTATTGACGAAGAAATGAAAGTAAAACAAGTTGTTTTGTCCAATTGACTAAAGAAATAAATTAGAAAGTCTCACCATAACTTGCTCCCTCTGCAAACTTCATCTAGATAAGCTAATACTTGCAAATACCAGTTATGACTCATTTTAATGTATCCAACCAGCACCATGTACTGTACATGATCCACCTTATTAAACTTAACAAAAATCACATGAGGAAATATCCATTTTAGTGATGAGATGCTGAATACTAAGGAGTGAAATTTGTCCCCAAAGGTCAATAGTGGCAGTAAGTGGAAAAGCCATGACTCAAAACAGGCATTCCAATGTCAAACCCTATCCACTTCCTTAAGCCCCTGGATGCCTATTAGGGACGGAATTATGTCCCCACAAAATGCATAGATTGAAGCTTTGCCTCCAATGTGACTGTATTTGGAGATAGGGCTTTTCAGGAGGTAATTATGGTTCAATGAGATCATAAGGACTCTAATTCAATAAGACTGGTGTCCTTATCAGAAAAAGAAGCAGCACACCAGGGGATGAAAGGCCATATGAAGACAGAGTGAGAAAACAGCCATCTGCAAGTTAGAGAAGCTGCACCGGAAACACTTCTGTTAGTGCCTTGATCTTGGACTTCCAGCCTCCAGAACTGTGAGAAAATAACTTTCTGATGTTTAAGCCGCTCAGTCCCTGGTATTCTGTTACAGAAGCCAGAAAGGACCACTTCATTGGTATCTAGTTCAGTGATTTGCTCCCAGGCCTGATTTTGGTCCTCCCCAAGCTGTCTTTAAGATGTGTATTTTTTTTTTTTTATACATTAAGTTCTAGGGTACATGTGCTCAACGTGCAGGTTTGTTAACATATGTATACATTGTGCCATGTTGGTGTGCCGCACCCGTTAACTCGTCATTTACATTAGGTATTTCTCCTAGTGCTATCCCTCCCCCTTCCCCCTACCCCACAACAGGCCCCAGTGTGTGATGTTCCCCACCCTGTGTCCAGGTGTTCTCATTGTTCAATTCCCACCTGTGAGTGAGAACATGTGGTGTTTGGTTTTCTGTCCTTGTGATAGTTTGCTCAGAATGATGGTTTCCAGCTTCATCCATGTCCCCTACAAAGGACATGAACTCATCCTTTTTTATGGCTGCATAGTATTCCATGGTGCATATGTGCCACATTTTCTTAATCCAGTCTATCATTGATGGACATTTGGGTTGGCTCCAAGTCTTTGCTATTGTGAATAGTGCCGCAATAAACATACGTGTGCATGTGTCTTTATAGCAGCATGATTTATAATCCTTTGGGTATATGTGTATTCTTGAAGAAAACAGTTGTGTTCATACTTCCTGTTCCTTCTTCTCCTTTTTTTTTTTTTAATTACTGTAAGTGAAGGAAATACTTGAAGGCTGTTAATGATTTGTGCTTTTGTAATCAGGGGTGAAGAAACTTTTATTTTTTGCTCATTGAACCTGAAAGGACTTATGCTACAAATGACATGATTTCCTTTAGTTATCT
Organism: Pan troglodytes; assembly: GCF_028858775.2. Taxonomy (NCBI): domain Eukaryota; kingdom Metazoa; phylum Chordata; class Mammalia; order Primates; family Hominidae; genus Pan; species Pan troglodytes. The sequence goes on from NC_072420.2 coordinate 20,578,721, forward strand.
GTGTCTCTACCCCACATGTTATGTATCAAGTGTCTTCCTTACTGCTGGTCATGTTTCAAAGAGCAGTATTAGTAGCAGCAGTTGTCACAACAAAACATATTGACAATGGAACAAGCCACCAGAAAATAATGGCTTGAGCCAAAGATTGTAGTAGTGGCTACATTGTTACTATTAATTTTGTAAATATTTAATTTGCTCACAATTTCAAGTAACACTTACGTTTCAACTCCTCTACCCAGCCATACGTATCTCTGTGTGTTTCTGACCATATACATGTGTGTGTTTGTTTGCATACACATTCTTGAATTGACATTAATATCTTTGAAGATTTCTCTAAGGGACTGAGGAGGGTGAAGTAACATGAGCTTGATTTCTTCTTTATATATATATATATTTTATTATACTTTAAGTTCTAGGGTACCTGTGCACAACATGCAGGTTTGCTACATATGTATACATGTGCCATGTTGGTGTGCTGTACCTACCAACTCATCATTTACATTAAGTATATCTCCTAATGGTATCCCTCCCTGCTCCCCCCACCCCACAACAGGCTCCGGTGTGTGATGTTCCCCTTCCTGTGTGCAAGTGTTCTCATTGTTCAATTCCCACCCACGAGTAAGTGAGCTTGATTTCAGCCAGCTTGATTTCTTTAGATCCTCAGAAGGCCATTCTAAATTTTATATCTCTGAGCAGCTCAATGTAAAATCATAAGATTAATGTGCTGCTGTTCTCAGGACCCTTCTAGTGAGACTGACTCTCTGGATGCATATTATTTATGGATTTTATGTTACCTTCTAAAATGAGCATGAGAGAGAAAGAACTTGTGAACTTGCAAACTGAAATCAATACAGAAAATAACCTCTCACACAGAAAAGGTTGGGATGTCTCTGTTTATTTCATAAATATTCTTGTGGATTAGACATACTCCTCGGTAAATGCTTCATGCTTTCTTTGTGCTTCTTCCTTCTTTTTCTGTTTCTCCTCCACTATACCTCATTTTCTTGCTTGGTTTTTCTATCTCCCACACAGAAAATTCATGTTGGATTTCATATTATTACTTGACCCAATAAAGTCACTGAAACAGACACAGAAGGAGTCAGGAACCCATTTATTTCACAGTGTGATAGATCAATATTCAGAAGAGAGCAATAATGGCGTACATGAAATACATTTTTTTCAAGTGTGCTCATTAAATGAAAGATTTCCCTCCTAAGAATATCCTGTTTAGGGTTTTGTAAAATAGTATTATGTGAACTTATGTCTAGAGGGATATTTGTAAACATTTAAAAAACTCACTGCTCTCCTAGCGCATAATTCACTATAAACTGCGCTTTTAAGAAACCATTCAAAAAAATTGGGTAACGGAATATATTTCTTTGACTCACCCTGTGTCTATATTAGAGTGAGACTATATTCTTAAATAGAAGACATATTTAACTACTATAAATGTTCTGTATAAATTATGACTTTGCTTAAGATAAGACACAAAAGAAACCTTAATGCTTCTTCCTTTATGGCCTAAACCATAAAGAACATAAAATCTATTCTGACAATTTTATTAGCCACATATTTTTCCTTCTATCAAACTAAATAGTTGTATTAAATCTACACAGAATCTAAATGTTTATATGTTAACTTACTCAGCCTTTTCTGCATCTGTTTTAATTCCTAGGGCATTTTCTCCACATGGTAATCAGAGAAGTACTGTTTCCAGAAAATACTGGAAACTTCAGAATTAACTGATTTGCACTTTCTAATGGGCATGGATGGGGATAGTGACTAATTAGCAGTGTGATCCATCATTCTAAGCAATTCTACCTCAAGAACAGTGATATCTGATCACCCCAGTCTATCAGAGAAGTAGAGAAGTTCTAAACGTGTTGCTAATTACCCTGATGAATTAGTGGATGGAATCTCCCCCTCCCCGTGTTTCATATTTTCTTGGTATTATGATAGAGCAATGCTGGTGATCATGAGTGGCTTTTAGAAGGAGTGGAAATTTATTACATAGCCAGTTTTGATATGCAAAACAATTCAATTAGGGCAAATAAATTCTCCAACATTTCATACTATGTAGGAGACAATGATAATTGTATTGTTGGGTTCTCCATCTGTACAACTATTAGTATTACTACAAAATGTTTAACCACCTGTGACCCATTAATTGGACAGTGCTACACAATATGCTTTTCTTTATTTAAAACTATAATTTTAACATAATTTAAAAATTTTATGAGTATAGGGATCATCTTCAGTTTCTTTAAAATAATGCTGGTTATATTATTATCAGAAGGTTGAATATTAAACCAGAAGATACAAAATCTTTTCTTTTTGACCTTTTCTCTTAACCACCATTTAGATTTAATTTCTGCATTTCATTTTCACTCTCATTGTCACGAGTTTTATTTGGCTTATTGTTATGAGTCTCAGGTTAAATTAATTACGCCTATGAGTTCTAATTTTCACATGCCTTTAATTAAATGTGTTTTAATGGTAGTACCATAAATTTATTTTATTTTTTTCATTAACATATAGAAAATAATTTCTATTTGTGGCCTTAAGTACAATGTGAAACCAAAAATAAGTCTGCACTAAACATGAGATATGTATATCTTTGATTGTAGTTTATTTTATGAAAGGCTTTTCAATGTTTAGCATTGCTGTTTATACCCATGATTGTCCCAAAGGTTGGATCCAAAGTTTATGGGGCAAGAGTGGGGGTGGGGCTGGTCATGAATGGCTCCTTACATTCATTGTCAGTAATAGTAGTAGATGCTTTCTGTTGTATAAATTTGAAAGTATTCAAATCTATTCTCAGTTTACCCTATCAATATGTAAAATATCAAGAACTTTTTTATGTTTCTTTAGTTTTAGGGATAAAACATACTTTCTTTTATATTTATTTAGAACTCCAATTTGTGGCATGAAGGGAAAAATGCTTCAATGTGAATTTGTGCCAGCTGACTAACATGAGAATTGTATTACTTATAATTAAACAAATTACCAGTGAAATATAGTTTCATTAATTTTTCTTATAGTAGAAACCAAATGCAGGATAAATATAAATATTTAAAGTATTGACATGCAAAAGAGAGAATTCTGCAAGGCAATAAAGTAAGGCATGTGAAAATTGCAAGTATCAAAAAATATCTATATGATTATAAATGAAAAGAATCAATTAAAGGGGTTACTTTTTCCCATGATGTAATGGGAAAGCTTGCAGAGAAAAAGGAAAACTTAAAAGAGAAAAACATACATGATAAAAGACAGTGTGTACCGGGTGTTTTCATCTAGTGAATTATAGTGTACTAATACAATCTAATGCAGGAACAGAAAACCAAACATGGCATGTTCTCACTTGTAAGTGGGAGCTGAACGATGAGAACACATGGACACATGGAGGGGAGCAACACACACTGGGGCCTATTGCGGCAGAGGGGAAGGAGAGCATCAGGAAGAATAGCTAATGGATGTTGGGCTTAGTATCTAGGTGATAGGATGATCTGTGCAGCAAATCACCATGGCACATGTTTACCTAGGTAACAAACCTGCATATCCTGCACACATACCTTGAAACTTCAACTAAGAGTTGAAGAGAAAAAAAAAATAAAGTTTGCTAATTATCAAGTAATTGTTTTCAGCTCCAAATTTTTATTTTGTACTGTTTATCATGCAGAAGCAGGGCTCTGCAAACCACATTTCTACTTTGCTTACAGATTTTCCATTAGTTTCTGCCAAGGGGGAGCAGTAGAAGCCAGAAAAGCTGGAAGAGGAAGAAGGGAATTGTCACTTCCTGTTTGCTTCTTGTAGACTTCCATTTGGTGTGTCCTTCTTGTAAACTTCACTCCAGCAATGCTTACTCACCCTGGAAGTAGCAGTTCCTTTCTACAATATCAGCTGAGTCTACTTTGCAGCTTTCCCAACCCTTGTAGAATCACCTTTATCTACTCTCCTCAGAGACAACACCACCAGCTGAGAAAGCAGAATTCTTTCCTCAGAGGCCGGAGTCTCAGCTCCGTGGAGACCCTCCTCTTAGTTCTTTAGTGGGGGACTGGAATGGGAACTGCTTTCTGAAGTTGTCACACCTGTAACACCTTAGTCTCTCCTACCTTTCAGTCACCTAGCTAGCAACTGTATAGCTAGGAAAAAAATTGTTTAAATTTGCTTTGTTTCAAAAATTGGTCTTATTTTGGTCTCCCAACTGGACCCTGACTGATATAAAACCTAGAGCTCTAAGCTCTTTTCAGCAATTATTTTTATTTGATAACTTTGAAATACAGTGTTCATTATTCAAATTGGAGATCTTTTCCTATCATATTTGGATATGATTTTTTCCATCATATTTTACTTCTCCCTATGACTGCCTTACCAGGTTCAACCCTACTTGTCTTTTAGGAATTAACTGAAATGATGATCCCTTTCCAATATGTTCTATTAACCCCCATTCACTCTTGGCCATTAATGACCAAGATAAGTCTACAGTTAGCTGCCCTGATACCCAGTGAACACTTGTTACATTTATTATGTTGTTTATAGGTACCTGTTCATTTGTCTCTTTTCTACTACACAGTAAGCTCTCTAAAGAACTGAACCAACTTTTATTCACTGGAACTTGAATGTTCATTTGCACTGCTGCTACATACTAGTTGCTTGATAAATAATTATTGCATGAATAAATAAATGAAAATTTCAAGAATGAGTCTTTTTTTCAGAATTATAATTGCCAGATTTAACAAACAAAAATATAGGACTCCCAGTTAAATTTGAGTTTCAGTAAAACAATGAATAATTTATTTAGTATAAATATATCCTAAATATTTCATTGCTAAAATAAAAATTTTAAATCTGGAATTCAAATTGCACTGGGTGTCTGTATTTGTCTAGCAACTCTTGTCTGAAAAAATTCTTCCAAGACTGACTTGATTGAATGAATTGTGGGAAAAATGTTTTAATGCTTCATATAGAAGCATCAAGAATGCTTCATATACATTTGTGCCAACTATGAAAATCAAAAGACTATGTTTTACTGTGTTATTTGATGGATTGACCACTCCAATTGCTGTAATAGGTAGACCTGATGCCCTAGATTCAAGATAAATGTTTTTCCAGCAACAGTGGAACATACTTTATCTCCCAGCAGGGCTTGTCTGGATGTCTATTGACAGGCCTCGTAGTGTGACTCAGCTAGGCAAATACCAGCCTGAAGGTCACTCTTTGAAAATTATACCATTCTGGGTACATCCAATAATGTCAATCTTTCCTGGACCCAGTCTTGAGGTTTGCGGTCTTGAAATATAAATGTCCCAAGCACAGATTTTGACAGCTAATAATTGTTTAATAAATGATGACTTCCTTTCTCAATACATTTGAATCCATTTCAGAAGAAAAAAAATAAGAAAGAAAAGATTGTTTAGGAAAAACTTCTGGGCCTGGAAGTTTAGCATTTTAGCATCACGTCCTCTGCAATTGACCTAAAATTTAGGAGTTACGGTAGTTTAATGGGATATAGAAGCACACGCAATTTTACTTAAAACAAAAAATTGGCTCTCTGGGAGCCTTAAGAAAGAAACTTTTGACATGTCAACCTGAAAACATTAAAGGAGTCAGAATCCCGTTTTAAAGAGTTTATTCAAGTGAAAAGCTGGAAATGGTCATTCCAGAATGCATGATCTCCAGAGAAATAGGGTCAGTGCTCTAAAGTTAAAAGCTAAGTTCTTGCTTATATAGTAAGGAGACAAAGACACCTAACAGGGTTGTAACATTTTCAATACAAAGTTGGTTTACAGAGTTACAACAAATTAGTTAGTTACCGTGTGTTTTCTGTGCAGCTTGTTTTCCTTATAGCTGGTTTTCATTTCCTTTCCTAAGAGGAAGGTTAATCTATAATGAAAGTCAACCGTGGAGAGAGAAGGGGTCTTTCTTGGTTCTGTCGGGCCCTTCACGACATTTGACAAAACAATGCAGATAAGGGAAAAAGCTTAATCTGTAATCAAAAGGTTGCAGCTGGCTAGGTTACAAGCTGCTTGTCACATGACTGAGGCTCCATAATTGACATTCTTTTAAGGCTCAAAATAATTTAGAGTTCCAACAGGTTAGATTTTGAATTACTCTTTTTTACATTTTTTTTTTAATTAAACTTGTTTTAGTTAGGGACCTGGGTATTTGTTAAATGAAGAATGTCTTGTGAAGTTTAAAATGTTGAGACTTATGATGATGATTATTAATGCTAAAGTGTTCTAGTTTCAAGTTTTATGGATTGAGAACTTGGATGAATGGAGAAACCATTGAGTGAGATGGGGGAAAAGTGTAGATGTAACATATTTTGACAAGGAGTGGGGTTGAGAAAAGATTAGGAGTTTAGTTCTGAACCTTGTCCTTGCAAGTCTTTCAGACATTCAAAAACTGTCAAGCAGGCCGTTGAAAAATGAATCTGGAATTCATTAGAGAAGTGTGGAGTCCTGACAAGATAAGCAACAATGAGGAAGGGGCCCCAGGTGGGGGAGAACAATTATTCTGAGAGACAGCTAATCACAGACAACCTGCTGGCATAACATCCTGTTCCCAAATACCTCATTCTGCAGGTAGCAACAGCAGCACAACTTTATCTGCACATAGTCCCTCCAGCACAACCCTCTAAAACTTCCCTCCAGCCCCTGCCTCTTGGTAGACAATCCCTTCTCTGCTGCGCTACCCATTGTATTCTTGCACCATGTGTCTTTGTACTTCCTCTAATAAACCTGCCTTTATTTACCTATGATTGTCTTGGTAAATTCTTTTACCAACTACCATGCTGGCCCCAGCCACTTACCTCCACCGTAGTGATTGCTAGAGTTACATTTGGTAACTATTTCTATATAGGGGTTACTTAAAGCCATAAGACTTGCTAAGAACCCCAAAGAAGAGAGGTAGATACAAAAAAGATGATGGGGTCCAGGACCCATTGTGAGCTCTGAGTCACTCACTCAAACTTTTTTTTTTTTTTGAGACAGAGTCTCACTCTGTAGCCTAGGCTGGAGTGCAGTGGCTCGATCTTGGCTCACTGCAAGCTCCGCCTCCTGGGTTCATGCCATTCTCCTGCCCCAGCCTCCCGAGTAGCTGGTACTACAGGTGCCTGCCACCACGCCCGGCTAATTTTTTGTATTTTTAGTAGAGACAGGGTTTCACCAAGTTAGTCAGGATGGTCTTGATCTCCTGACCTTGTGATCTGCCCGCCTTGGCCTCCCAAAGTGCTGGGATTACAGGCATGAGCCACTGCGCCCAGCCAAACTTTAAAGCTAGGAGAGAAAAGGAAAACACAGCAAATGTAACTGAGTGTGATATAATCAGAAGTAAATATTCGATCTCGTTTTTTTTGGCACAAAGCTCCTAAAATCCTTGGAATCTTCAAACTAATGAGTGTGGGGTTTTTTGTTTGCTTTGTTTTTTTGTTTTGTTTGTTTGTTTGTTTTGGCATACTGATGAGATAACTGATGGCTGGTGTGTTCCTGTATAGCCTCAGGATGGGTGCTGGTTGTCAGGGAAATTCAACCAAGTGATTTGAGGGTTAGAACTTTCATTGCCACAATCCTGACCTCCAGATAGGTCACTAATGACCAACAATTTTATCAATCATTTCTCAGTGTATGAAGCCTCCATATAACCCCAAAAGGATAGGGTTTGGAGAGCAACCAGGTTACTGAACACATGTAAGTGACAGGAGGTTGGCACATCCAGAGAGGGTATGGAAGCTCTGTATCCTTTCTCCCATACCTTACCCTAGTCTTCTCAGTCATCTTGCTGTTTATGTGCATTACTTATAATATTCTTTAAATAAACAGGTCAATATAAGTAAAACACTTTTTCTATTAATATCTGTTGGGAAAAACTTGAATGTTGGGGAGAAGCTGAGGCAGGGTTTCCATGTCTGACATAATGTAGAATAGTCTTGGAACATGTCCGGGGTCCAGGGTCTAAAACCCCTTGTGGCCTTTGCAACATCAAGCTCTGTGCTAAAGGGTGGAAGGCTACCCTGACACACCATAATCTAAGCCCAGGGCATAAAATTCCTCATGGCTTGGATAGAATCCAGGGCTAGTGGCTCTGGAATGTGTCTAGACTTGCTGGCTCCTTGCTCCTTGCTCTCCCAGGATCAATTGTATCTTGAGTTAAAAGAACCTGCTCTCCATTTTCTCAAGCAGCAGAGCAAACGCTAAACCATGACAGCTATAAATCATGTGCTTAATGCAAGATGACCTCCACATTCTCACCACCTGTTTCTTTGTTGGATTACCAATAAATAGCGTGGGGTCCCACAGCTCAGGACCTTCACAGCCTCCACGATTGCAGTGGGCCCCTGGTGTCCCACCTGTCTCTCTCAAACTGTCTTTTTCTCAATCCTTTGACTCCGCTGGACTTTGTCACCCCCACGACCTGGTGTTGGGTCTGTTCACCCCAACAATACCCTTTATCTGTTGCAGGATCCAATCCCAGTTCCCACATTGCATTTAGTTGTACTGCCTCCTTAGCCTCCTCTGACTTATGATAGTTTTTCCATCTTTCCTTATTTTTCATGACCTTGAGAGTTTTGTGACATATTTTGGTATGCGTTTTGTAGTATGTCCCTTAAATGAGGTATGTCTGATGCTTTCCTCATAGAACCTAGACTCTTAAATTCTAGAATACCACAATTTTTTTTTCTCATTATCTCACTTAGTTTCTCAGTAGTTAGAAGTTAAGGAAATAAAAAATATTTTTCCCCAAAATATATTCTTTTGATATATTTTTAAATGACCAGAAGATTGGAGTGGCTCTGAAAAGCTGTCTTTTGCAGAGGAAAATTATATCTGTAGAGAATCTTCATTAATGCACCCAGGCTTTCCCTTTCTTTCCCCAATCTAGAAGAAATTAATTGAGAGTTTGACACTGTATTGGTTCATTTTCACACTGCTGGTAAAGACATAGTTGAGCCTAGGCAATTTACAAAAGAAAGAGGTTTAATGGACTTACAGCTCCACATGGTTGGGGAAGCCTCACAATCATGGTCGAAGGCAAGGAGGAGCAAGTCATGTCTTACATGGGTGGCAGCAGGCAAAGAGAAAATGATGATGTAGGGAAGTTTAAGTTTTTCCCCTGGAGATTCAATAATTTGTGTCTATAAAACTTACTCATAATAGATAGATTAACAGAAAAAAAGGTATAAAAATTTTAATTACATGTAACACGTGCACCAGAGTAATACAAAATATAAAAACTCAAAGAAGGGCAACAATTTTAAACTTTTTTTTTTTTTTTTGGCAGATCCTTGCTGCGTTGCCAGGGCTGGAGTGCAGTGTCATGATCACAGCTCACTGCAGGCTCTACTTCCTAGGCTCAAGCAATTCTGCCACCTCAGTGGCCAAGTAGCTGGAACCACAGGCGTGTACCACCATGCTCAGATAACTTTGTCTTTTTTTGTGTGTGTGTGGAGACAGGGGTCTCACTGTGTTGCCTAAGCTGGTCTTGAACTCATAGGCTCCTCCTCCCTCAACCTCCCCAAGTGCTGGGTTTACAGAAAGATTAAGGGCTTGGAATCCCCACAAAGCAGGATATGGGTGGGGGAAAAGAGGAGAAAAGACATGTTATACAGATGAAACCTCACAGATAGCAGTTCTTAGAGACAATAGATAGTAACCTCTGGTCAATGTTTCTAGGTTAGAACTTAAAGGTGTCCAACTCTCAATCTTTCCTATACCCTGGCAAGAGGGTCTTTGGAGACAAACTGTATGCATGTGTTGTTTACTTCATTTATTTCCTCTACAGATGCAAATATCACCCCCCCCCAAAAAAAGAAATACACGAAGAGAGAGCTTTGCAGGTCTATTTTTGTCTGTAACCCCTCTGAACAGCCTTTTCAAAATATGTTAAATAAGTATATTTTGACTTAAAATATTTTCGTTTCCTTCAATTAACCTGAGGAGGGGTTCCTGGTAAACCCTAATTTAGAGCTATTATGTCAGAAATTCCAGAAGTCCATATTGGTATCTAAAGTGGGGTGCCACAGTCTTGTGGGACTGAGCCCTTAACCTGTGGGATGGGAGTCTAACTCCAGTTAGAGTCAGAATTGAATTATAGGACATCTAGTTTGTGTCCACTAGAGAATTGACATGTGGGAAAAACTCCATACATCTAACATTAGGAGTGAAATATCCAGGACTATTGAGAGTGTAGCAGGAGAAAGGAGTCAAAGTTTGTTCAGTTTAGTTCTTTCCCTGCTGTAGGGGTCGAGACCCTTGGTGTTATTGGTGAGACAAGTTATTGGAGGAAGAAAGGAAGAGGCTTGGTTAGCAAAGGTGATCAGATGTATACGTGAAATCTCATGGGTAGCAGGCCTCAGAGACAATAGATGGTAAGTGTTCCTGTTCAGATCTTTAATGGAGCCTGATATGGTTTGGCTGTGTCCCCACCCAAATCTCATCTTGAATTGTAACTCCCACAATTCCCACATGTTATGGGAGGAAACTGGTAGGAGGTATTTGAATTATGGGGGTGGATCTTTCACATGCTGTTCTCATGATAGTGAATAAGTCTCTTGAGATCTGATGGTGCTAAAAATGGGAGTTTCCCCACAGAAGCTCTCTCTTTGCCTGCTGCCATCCATGTAAGACATGACTTGCTCCTTCTTGCCTTCCACCACGATTGTGAGGCTTCCCCTACCACGTGGAGCTATAAGTCCATTAAACCTCTTTCTTCTGTAAATTGCCTAGTCTCAAGTATGTCTTTATCAGCAGTGTGAAAATGAGCTAATACAGTGTCAGACTCTCAATTAATTTCTTCTAGATTGGGGAAAGAACGGGAAAGCTTGGGTGCATTAATAAAGATTCTCTACAGCTACAATTTTTCTCTCCAAAAGACAGCTTTTCAGAGCCACTCCAATCTTCTGGTCATTTAAAAATATATCAAAGGAATATATTTTGGGGGAAAATATTTTTATTTCTTTAACTTCTAACTACTGAGAAACTAAGTGAGATAATGAGAAAAAAACTGTGGTATTCTAGAATTTAAGAGTCTAGGTTCTATGAAGAAAGCATCAGACATACCTCATTTAAGGGACATACTACAAAATGCATACCAAAATATGTCTCAAAACTCTCAAGGTCATGAAAAATAAGGAAAGATGGAAAAACTATCATAAGTCAGAGGAGGCTAAGGAGGCAGTACAACTAAATGCAATGTGGGAACTGGGATTGGATCCTGCAACAGATAAAGGACATTAACAGAAAAAGTGGTGAAATCTGAATACATTCAAATATTTACTTTTTAAAAATATTAAATATCAGTAGCATAATTAAGAATTTCATATAATGTTACGTTTACTCTAAAGCTGCTTCCTTGTAAGTTTGGCCTACAGGTTTCTCTGTAAATAGAGAACTGTAACCTAACTGGATATGTAAACAGTCTGTAATCTACTCTTTTAACACATGGCTTGGTCTCAGCCAATGACAGAAGCTACGCTTCAACCACTCACAGCCAGCCAACTGTCCAAATAAGGCAAACACCAAGCTGCTACCAATTCAGCTGTTTCTGTACCTCACTTCCATTTTCTGGGAGTCACTTTCCTTTTCTAACTGTAAATCCTCTCCAACCACACGGCAATGCCAGAGTCTGTCTAAACCTGTTCTGGTTTGGGAGGGCTGCCTGATTCGAATCATGTTTTTGCCCAATTAAACTCTGTGAAATTTAATTTGCCTATGTTTTTTCTTTCAACAATACTAAATTGTTGATCTGAGTCTGTCAGTTCTTAATTTCTTGTGGGAATGTCACTGGCTTCCACTAATTATCAGAGTGTTTATGTAGAGCATGGCTGTACTACTTGGTAAGCATCAAATAAAGACTGTGCCAAATGCTTTAACAATGGCTTGGGACAAAGGTCTTTGTTCTATTTTGAACCTTAATAATCAGTTGTAGAAACATAAACATATCCCATGGCTCTCGCTGTCAACCCAGATGTGTACTTGCTTTCTCTCTGTGTTTTTAATTAGTTTTAATTGCCCTAAAGTGATCATAGAAGTGATGAAAGTGTAAATATTTTACTGGATTTCAATTTTACATCTAATTACACCTCTGATGACTTTTACATACATATAGTGTACCTAGGGCTCTGGGTGATTAAAAGTTATCTCTTGATTACATGGAGAAAAATTACAAACTGGCCTACAGCTTCACATAGCAATGCAGCACGTTCACTCTAATATTTAGAAATCGTAGACATTAAAAAGTCACATGCATTACAACTGAATTTGATGTACTTGTTCTTATAGAGATAATCTATGTATGAATAAAACAAAAAGTGTATTATCTGTGTTTGTGTGTTTACCTTTTTTTTGCAGAATTATGTGCAAAATGCTCCAGTGAACCTTTTCACTGTACTTTTCTACAGATTTATTTTTTATGATAGTATTCTATTAAACAATTATAAATCTTTCCTTCTTTGGCTTGGATATGGTTGGCTACTCGTTGCCAATCACATGTCAAGAGCAGGCAGTGTGGTTCAAAGAAGCAGTCAAGAGGCAAGAGATTCAAATATATGTAAGTTCAATCTGGTGTTTACTAAGAACTCGAGACCAGAGAAAAAGATTGTGCGCTCTCTCTCTCTCTCTCTCACACACACACACACACACACACATTTTCCTATGCAAATTATCATATTCACAAACCCTGGATAAAACAACTTCAGGATATAATTTTTTCCCTCTAACTTATGTAAATCTTGAAATGCATTGACATTTGAGAGTATGAAAGCAATAGCTGTTTTAAAAGAGAGTGCAGAAGTCTCCCTGTGATTGAAACTATCCTGTTGGAAAGCAACAAGAGGACAGAATAAATGAGTCTGAGAAATTTTGTTGTGTTTTGTTTTCAAAACTCTAAAGGGTAAACCAAATTTTGTTATTGTAAACTAGGCTTATATTAGAACATTCTACTCTATGAGGATGTTGTCTAAATTTCCTAACTTCACTCCATCTGTTGAGCAATTATTTTATTTGTTAAGAAACTTTATTTATTCATATTTTAAAATGCACAGACGGCAAAAATGTGACTCTGCCTGCTGTTGTACCTACCATATATTCAGCAGGAAGTCTCCTTTTCTCAATGTATTCAAATATTGGTGTTTAATTGTTTGTATATATGTTCACACCTCCTGGCTAGACATCCATGTTAAAAGTATTTTGCACTGTGAAGCAAAGGATGTATATAAAGCAGTCCCAAGCATGTTGGCTGCCAAGATGATCTAATTTCTTTGATGGACTCTTAAAGGCACCTGGATTGCCAAAATTGGTGTAAAATAAAAAAGACAGATAGAAAGCAATCTGTGGCAAAATAAGGTTTACAAGGAACATAAAAAAGTAATTCAAAGTTAGAACACAGTTAAAAGGAAAATAGCCCAATTCCATGCTACCTTATTTCAAACTGCATTCTTGCATCTGTTGCTTGTTAGAAAATAAAACAATCTATAGTTAGTCCTTTAGAAAGGTGTGAATCAAATGAATCTATACTTCAGTGGAGCCGTGATACTTGTTAATCGCAAAAATTAAACAGATTATAATAATGTTTGCAATAAAAATAAAAATATTAATTTTCCACAATACCATTCTAGCACACAGAGTATTTTGGTAAATTTTCATTTTTGTTTAAGAAATGACAAACAGAATTGTCTCAACAAATTTGCCTAAAATCTGACAGGAAGAAAACACATCTAAGTCTTTGTATTAAATATGGGTTAAGTGCTAAGGGAATGTATTAACTTTAAAAAAAAAAAAGTCAAGCTTCTAAAAATTTTAAAACACTCCATAGAAATTGTCAGATCAGAACAATTACTACATAGTACAAAAATAAAATAATGTCCATGCATACAAACAAGTTTAAATTTTAATTTTCTTGCATAAATACATTAAATTATAATATTTAGTCTGCTGGTACTTTAAGAACATGGAAGGGATCATTATGCTAACTATTCAAGCCACTTATCTCTTTTACCCATGCTGAGTATAAAACCAGCTTAGACAACAATCTTAGACAACACTCTTCATTAGCGTTAAAGCATATTTGTTAATGCAACTGGATGTTTTCCTGCATAAAAGAAGGTTAAGATGTTTTCTTGGTTGTAGGACATTTAGATTAACAACAGATTTGATATTATATTAAATTAAGTGGCTAATTTATCCAAGTGAATTATCTGCATAGATAGCCACTGGAGCTTAAGTAGTAAATTCAGACACAGTTATAACAGTCACCAGCTGAGATCATTGGATGTGGTGTTAACTACTTATTTTTGCCATTCTGTTATGTTTTATGTGTGACTATATTACAACTATTACAAGTGACTTTGGAAATAAATTCATTTTAATTATAATGTTTGCTCTCCCAGAATCCTTAAACATTTTTTTCAAGTATGGTATGTTTGCAGGTATGGTTTACATTAACAATATCACTGATTAATTGAACAAGAGATGTGCATCAGCTTTCATTATTTCCTACTATTAAATGGTTGAAAAATATAGATAGGTAGGTAGGTAAATAGATTAGATAGATACATAGATAGATAGATAGATAGATAGATGGAGTATAGGCAACTTTAATCCACGTTATACTGTGATCTGATTTGTTCCTTTTAAAACATTGTTATATTTATCAGGGTACACAGCCTTTCCTTACTTGAGTGTTCTCTTTACTGGAACAACCTAGACTTACATACAGAAATGTTTCAGTGCTCAATAAAAATATTAATTATCTCCAATACCATCCTAGCACACAGAGTATTTTGGTAAACTGTTGAAAGGAATCTGTTTCAGTGTTCAGAGAATAGCCAAAAATATGGGGAATTCTCTCTATCCCTGATGACATCATGAAACTACCTTTGCAAAAATTATGACAGTGAGAGAAGTCTGACATAGCTGGCTCCATCTTGCCTCTAACCTCCAAGCTGTCCTTGTTCATTCCTGAGCATAGGCCAAGTTAGCTATGGGAGAAATTTAGTTTATAGGTTAACTTTAAAGCAAAGATGATAAAAGATTCTGTCCAAGACTGACCATCTCCTTGCCTGGAGACCAAAACTGCCTTTGTAAAACTAACAAATTAGCCACAAGGTTAGGATTATGTATCAGGAGTCATGTAACCAGAGGTCACGTGGATTGTAACCTCCCCAATTGCTCCCATAAATAACATCATTATTGTAAAACCTAAGATTAGTATTTGAGTTTTTTTTCGGACCCTGCATTCTGATGGACCAGGTAGCACCACCTCGACCAGCAATCCATCCAAGAAACTGGCTCATCTGGTCTTGTGACCCTCACCCAGGAACTGGCTAAGCACAAGAAGAAAGCTTCAACCCCCTATGATTTCATCCCTGGCCCAACCAATCAGCATTGCTCCTTTCCTGGCCTCCTTCCCCAAAACCTCTGAGCTTTTGGGGAAGCAGATTTGAGAAATGTCTCCTGTCCTGTCACTCATCTGGCCCTGCAATTATTAAACTTCTTCTCTTCTGCAATCTTGCTGTCTCAGTGAATTGGTTTTATCTGTGCAGTAAAGAAGAACCTGTTGGATGATTACAATGAAACTTTAGTATGTGAGTGTGTTTTATTTCAATCCTGACTAATTTAACGATTGCATTTGACTCTTATTGTGTGAAATGCACAGACTTCTCATTCTGTACTTGCCTTAGTTTCATCTCCTATAGAATGGAAATAAAATTCACTAGAAAAAAGCTACCCTAAAGGCAGAGTATCATGATCAAAAAGTATCTACAACAGAGTGGAAACTAAATAAACATTACTTATTATTAAATTAATATTTTTATAGCTACCTTGGCATATTGGAAAATACTTTTCTCCACTCATTAAGCACTATCCTGGATCTTTACTTGAATAACATTAAATCAACTTGATCTAAACTTTTACAGCCTCTGTTTTTTCATTTTAGGAAGGATAAAGTGTAAGCCCAGGTTTGGATAGAAACAACAGAAATAAAATAAAAATGTAAACACTGCCCGTTGTAAATTATCTGATTTTTTTAGGCTATAAATAAAGTCAACATTGATAAATTTCAATGTAATTATAGTTTCTTTCTTAATCTTAGGTCTGGTGTTGAATTATCAAATCATTACTTTTGTAAAGACTGTCTGAAGGTAAAAGATAGTAAGATTAAAAAGTGTTAAAATATTCTTGTGCCTCAAACTCCAAGATGATAAGGCCAACAATCTTTTAATCAAGTTTATAATTGCATCTTATTTCTGGTTTAGTCATCTTTGTTAGGAATTCATGTTTTACCTTTCATAGTTTACTGGCTTCTTTACTCTAGAATGTTATCATCTCTCTTTTCTCTAAATAATTTTAAGGAAATAATTCTGTCCCTGACATACCCTTGTTAATATTGCTTTCCCCCATCTCTAATAAAGTAACTTGCATATTTGCCTGTTTATAAACTAAATACTCTTCATTCAATCAGATTTGAATATATTCATTCAGAGTTTTATTTGTGTTTTAATTCTCTGTAATAAACTAATTTCCACTCTGCAATTAATCTAGCACTTTAAGTCACTAAACATCTCTCTGAATATCGGTAAATTTTGGCAATATGGGAACATTTTAAAATTTATCATTTTATGCAAAATGTAATTGTTAATTAAATAGAAGTAGAGATGAAAACAATATGTATTTTATTTAATAGTATGGGGACACACACACACACACACACACATACACAATCAAGAGAAGCTTAACCAAGTATGTATCATATAGGTTATAAATATTTGTAAATTCTAAGGTTTTACTGGTTAAAATACAGTAGCCCTTCTCAGTGATTTACTGGCTATATGGAAGAAAGGCACAACATTCACACATCTATAGTAATGCCTCTTTTGGGAATGGGACTAAGCACAACAGATAGGGGGAGTGTCTCTCATTCTCCATGGAACCTCTGGGTTGGTTTCCATATGGCATAAATACGTAATTGAACTCATCTTCGTTTGCCTTACACCTGTTAATAAAGTCTTTGACACCTCAGGGAAAATTGAAGTATTGGTATTTTATTCTTTGGAAATTAATTTCTTATTCATTTAGGGCAGACATAATCTTGGCACATCTAATCTTGCTTGTGTACTCAACTAAATAGAGTTCAATGGTTAAAAGTTTTTCATAGCCGAATTACATGTTCATTCAATAAGGAGTGTTTCATTGCAGAGCACATGGTTCTGAGTAGCAAGTATGGGGTAAAAGCAAAGGGAAATCTGCATTGTGTGTGCTTATTCCTGTGTTGAGTATTCTTACAGAGAATGCTCTATTATGGTGTCTTTTCTCTGATTAGGAAGCCTGTTTCTTCAGTTCAAAAGCCCCCTGTGATTTGAGAGTGGAAGGAAAGCATACACTGGTGAAGTGACTTGCCAGACCATTGAAGTTGAATTTAAGCATGCAAGGCAACACTGGAGAGAGTGGAGCTGCTCTAGTCTGCAAAGATATCTATATGCTCTGAGCTGGTAGGAGGTACAGTGAAGTGATGGCAGAACCATGGGGTAGCTTTGATTCACAATAAGATACTGCCTCTTTTAGAATGAAAAGCCACCTGTTGTTTGTCAAAAGATACTACTTACTGATTATTGCTTTACATACTAATGCAAAGAACTCTTGGAGGTAGTCTCTTGTGCAGATGGTGAAAGTCAGTCTTTCACCTGTCTCCAGTAGGTTAAATTTAACAACAACAAAAAAATGTTTTGTACAGCAAGTAGAGAATGCTTCTTTCTTTAAAGAAATCAGAGCCTTCTGCTGGGGGCAATGAAGGGGTGAGGCTACAGGGAGTACTGAGTTGCTTAATGCCAAGCACAGAAAAATGCTAATAAGACTCATGCTGAGAAAAGCTCTCACTCATCAGGGTGCATCATTGCAGACATTAAGCTGAGACTGTGAATTGCTATTAGCCAAAACTGGAGAAAGACTAAGGAGAATAGTGCCAGAAAATACTTCGTGTCACTGTTTGAATTGCTGTCTGAGGCAGGAGGTTTGTTGTATTGTTTTTGAAATGATTTGCTTAGCAAAAATTACCTGGTTACTAGGTAAATCTATCAGTATATGATTGAGGAACACTTATATTAACGTCATTTACTGATAAATAAGAAATACTAAATAACAATTACATGATGTGTTTGATAATCAAATGTATAAATTGCAAGCACATTATTTATATGCATAATACTCTAGTGTTTGTTGTATGAGACTTGAATCTCAATTAAATGAGGTTAATATGAGACCATAAAAAGTCTGAAAAGAGGCATTCACTGTCTTTTCAAAATAAATTTTATATGAGAACATAAAGAAAACCCATCTCTTCCCTAATTTTTTGCCAGTATGGCAACAAATAGCCTGCATAACTGAGGCAATTTGCAAATTGGTAGACCCTCTATCATTGTGTTTTATGAGAAAAAAAAAGATAATAGCAGAGTATGCACCAATTCAGAATTAACTGGATTGAATGCTGATAATTGTATGATTCTTTTTATTCTTACCCTGTTGTTTGGCTTATGCATCTCTGTTCAAGTCCATGTGGAAGACAGCTTGAGGTGCATGATCAATAAAATGTTGGAGGACATTGAACACAGTAGATTTCCTGGTGATGTTTAAGAGGGAGGAGTTAAGATGTGCTAATGAGCATAGTTCATGTTCATTGCCAGCACCTATTGGAATTATCTGTTAAAAATATAAAACTATTTTCCCTTGCTTTATCTATAAAAGATCCTGACTTAAACATGCCTTCCAGTGCAGCCAAGTAGAAATTCATAGAGAGAATTTATGATTTTTTTAAATAAATGAAATTTATTTAAAATTCCACAATTCATTAAAATCTCAGATCTATAATAATTTATGTACCCTATGTATATACAGGGATTTAACTTTCTCCCTCACCAATTTGATAGTTCAGAAATTGAAAGAACACTCTAAGATTTGTATATGTGTATGTGTGTGCAAAATAGTGCTCTGAAACTGTCCTGTCTGGGAAAATTTTCTGATAACCAATATTAGATTTTCTAGTTCTCAGTTATATCTCTTCCCTCTATATTGTTCTGTAAACTAAAAACTATCTAAGACAGGTCTCAATCAATTTAGAAGTTTATTTTGCTAAGGCTAAGGATTTCCCCTGAAGAAATAAAGATGGAATCACATAAACAGTCTGTGGTCTGTGCCTTTCTCCAAAGATAACTTTGAGGGCTTCAATATTTAAAGGAGAAAAGTGAGCTGAAGGGGAAAGAGAGAGGGCATAATAATCCACATATTGCAAGAGAAAAGAAGCAGATAAGGGAATAGTCAATTACGTATTCTTCTGGCACTCAGTAGAGCAGCATTTTACACAAAATAAGGTGAACATACAGTAGCTATCTGTGGACATATTGAACATTTTATCTGTAGCTATCTGCTTAGGAATAAAAGGAAAAGCAGCTTCTTGCATGACTCAACCATCAGCTTAATTTTTTCTTTTGGCATGGTGAACTGGGGTCCCAAGTTTTATTTTCCTTTTACGTTCCATAGCAATTGAGAAAACTTAAGAGTCAGATCAGAAATGGTTTTTTTCACATAGGTAATGGAAAATTTTCCCTCCACCCTCCAAGCATTTGATAATAGGGTTGCTGAAATAAACTGAGTAGGCAGACAAGACAATTTATCATGTATATGGGGGCATTACATGAAAGAAAACCAAATACCCCAAACTGAATATGATCTAGAAGCTTAAATACCTACTTCCTAAGAGAAAAAGAGATGGGAATATGTAAACAAGTAAGGAGAAAGGAAATAATTTTGAAGAAAGATGAGTAGGCCCTCAGAATAATAGGTAACAGCCTGTGACATAGTTTGTCTGGGAGTATTGTTGACTCCCGGTACTTTTTTTCCTGGGATAGAAGTCAATCTTCCTGGGTTATTGTATTAGTTTGTTCTCATGCTGCAAATAAAGTCATACCCGAGACCATGTAATTTACTTAAAAAAAAAAAAAAAGAGGCTTAATGGATTCACAGTCCCACATGTTCGCTGGGGAGGCCTCACAATTACGGTGGAAGGCAAAGTGGGAGCAAAGGCACATCTTACATGGCAGCAGGCAAGAGAGTCTGCAGGGGAACTGCCCTTTATAAAACCATCAGAACTCATGAGACCTATTCAGTATCACAAGAAAAGCATGGGAAAAACCCACCCCATGATTCAATTACCTCCCACCAGGTCCCTCCCAGAACACGGGGAGATTATGGGAGCTACAATTCAAGATGAGATTTGGGTGAGGACACAGCCAAACCATATCACTTATAAAATTCCTGGAGAGGAGATTGATGATAATTGAGTTCCCTTTGGGGGATCTGTTCCTAGGCAGACAAAGGAAGTTCAGAGAAAGCCCCTTTCTGAATTTGCTTTTCTTCAAATGCTCTCAGTTTGAAATAATCAGCATACCAAAGCTGCATAATTTTGGGTAACATTTCCTGAACTACTTCATCCAGAAGAAAATTTTAACTTCAATTTCCCACCTAAATTAACTTACCCACCACAAACTATTGATGTATATATATATATATATATATATATATATATACTCCTAAAAGAACAATTTCACTGGGCACATGCTAAAAACCACAAGGTAGTCTTTACAGTCAAGACCGTTGCAATTAACAGTCAGGACTAGTGCAGTAGCGAGAAAGGTTGAACTCAGACCTGAAAAAAAGGTGGCTGAAAGAGAAAGTAGGAGGATTTTTAAAGGTTAAGATAAGCTGGTAGAGAAATACTGACGATATTCAGGGGGAGGGTGGTTAATGTGATTAGGTGCTCTGTGTTTGGTAATTGCTGTCTACCTAAGTTAGTCTCCTAACCTCCCACAGGGACTGGGAAACAGAGTCCCTGTCTTTCTTGATGTTACATTTCAATGGATCCCACTTCAATGTGAAAGACATTCTTGGATTGTAGAATTAAATCTTAAAGAGCAGAGAAATATTTTACAACTGCATATTTTCTAAAGTAAACACTCAAAGAAAAAGGGAGATCTTTTCAAGAGCGTAGTTAAGCCAAGAGGAGTCTTAAGGCTGTCTTGGTCTGATGCAGTTGAAGTGGAAAGAACATGGGCACATACACACAGAACACAGACCACAGACAGCCGATCTTGGTAAGACACACACATACACACAGAACACAGACCACAGACAGCCGATCTTGGTAAGACACACACATACACACAGAACACAGACCACAGACAGCTGATCTTGGTAAGACATACACATACACACAGAACACAGACCACAGACAGTCAGTCTTGATAAGGAGGCAACAATCGTGATATTTGGGCTCCTTCTGTGGAGTCTATTAGCTCACAAAGGCCATTCTTACTCTTACGGAGAAGAAAGCAAAGTTAATATGAGTGGAAAGAAAGATCAGAAATGTTCTGTGCAGAACTGTTTCCATTTGGAGAATATGCAAAGTCCCTATCACCTTAAAAAGACATGAAAACATGGGTATTATTACTTATTTGTAATTCTAGACCACAATCAAAGAATGTGGTACTAGAACTTGTTCAGGGAAAGCATCTGTATCCTAAGAGAATCTCTATAAATTGGCGAGTTAGTCATCTAATGTCACTCCAGATTGATTTTATGACTATTATACAGCCCTAACACGCTGCAAAATGCAATTTATGTTCTCTTGTTGCCCAATAATTTAACATCACTTTCTTAAAAAATTATCAATAGAATATCTGATATTATTTATTTATTTATTTATTTTTGAGATGGAGTCTTACTCTGTCACCCAGGCTACAGTGTAGTGGCACGATCTCGGCTGACTGCAACCTCCGCCTCCCAGGTTCAAGTGATTGTCTTGCCTCAGCCTCCCAAGTAGCTGGGATTACAGGTGCCCACCACCATACCTGGCTAATTTTTGTATTTTTAGTAGAGACAGGGTTTCACCATATTGCCCAGGCATGTCTTGAACTCCTGATGTCAAGTGATCCACCCACCTCATCCTCCCAAAGTGCTGGGAATACAGGTGTGAGCTACCATTCCTAGCCGAAATTTCTAATATAATTATTTATGGTCAGATAATATACTTGATTTCAGTTCTTTTAAGTACATTGAGTCTTATTTTATTACAAATAATATAGTTTATCTTGGTAAATCTTCCATGTGCCCTTGAAAAGAATGTATATTCTGCTGCTATTATGTGGAATATTTCAGAAAAATCAATTAGGTCAATATAGGTGATAGTGTTTAACAAGTTATATAATCTGTGTTGATTTTCTTTTTATTTGATTTATTAGTCATTAAGAGGGGAATACTGAAATATCCAACTATAATTGTGGATTTCTCTCTTTTTCCATTGAAATCTACCAGTTTTTGCTGCATATATTTCAAAACTCTATTAAAAGGTGCATTTACATTTAGAATTGTGATATCTTCTTCAAGAATTGACACCTTTATTATTATAATATTAACCTTTTTGTCTCTGATAATATACATTCTTCCGAAATCTATTTTCTTTGATATTAGTATATCCACTCTGATTTTTTTGATGTTTGCGTACTATATCTTTTTCAAGGTTTTAACTTTAACTAACATTGTCTTCATATTTTAAAGTAGGTTTCTCTTAAACAGTATTTAGTTGGGTTGTACTTAAAAAAAACCTCCAATTTGACAGTTTATACCTGTTAATGAAAGCTTTTAGATCATTTTTATATAGAATATAAAATCAGATAAGGTTGATTTAAATTGGACATCTTGCTATATGTTTTCTTTTTGTTCTATTTGTTCTTTCATTATATTTTTCTTTTTCTGCCTTCTTTTGGATTAATAGAATAATTTTTATGATTTTATTTTATCTCCCTTATTGGGCTTTGTTTAATAGCTATATTATATTCCTTTTTTACTGTTCACCATAGTGTTTATAATATACATTTATAACTTCTCAGTGTATTTCAAAATAATATTATACCACTCCAAGCATAAAAATCTTATAATAGTATAACTCCATCCCCACCCATGTTCCCAAGCTTTATGCTATTTTTTTCAGTTACATTACTTCTACATATGTTATTATTTTTGCCTTCAATGTCAATAATATCTTATAGAATTATAAATGTCTGTCATTTATATCGACTTCAATATTTACCTTTCCATTTTTCTTTAATCATTTGTGTATTAATTGCATTGTTTTTGATGACTAGTCTGCTGTTTTTTCAGTTTTATTTTACTTATTTTACTCTTGCTGCACTTAAGATTGTCTAGCACCCTTTTACAGTGATTTGGTTATCGTGTATTTGTGTGGTTCTTCATGTTTTTTGTACTTGAAGTTTAGTGAGCTTCTTGGATCTGAAGGCATATAGTTGTCATCAAATCATTGACAGCTATGTTTTAATTTTGTTCCCGCATTCCATCTCTTTCTTTCAGTACACTAGTTATGGTTACATTATTCTGCTTGATGTTGTCTTATAGACCACTTATTCTCTTTTCATTCATCTTTTCCTTCTGTCCTTTTTTCCCCTCTAAGTTGCATTTTGGATGATTTCCACATCTTCAAACTCACTCATCTTTTCCTCTAAATTTTCTAATCTGCTGTTAATCTCATCCAATGCATTTTTCATCTTAGATATTGTATTTCTTCTAGAAATTTACTTGAGTCTTTATTATACTTTCATTTTCTTTTTTACCAAACCCATGTTTTACTCCACTTTTTTGAACATATGAGATCTAACAAAAGAGCTGGCTTAACATCCTTGGCTATAATTATATTATCTTTCATATTTATATATTTGTATTGATTTCTTCACCTCATTGTGAATCATATTTTTCTTCTTTGTACACCTGGTCATTTTAATTGTGTACTGAACTCTTTTGTACACATTTGAATATGTTGGTCTTTTTTCCCTAGAACACAGTTACATTTCTTGGAACTCTTTTATCAATTGGAGTCTTGCTTTTGACCTTAGGCTTTATTAGGTAGGGGAGAGTGACCTTTAATTTTAGCTAATTTGTCCCCATTACTGGAAGAAAATATTTCTGAGGGTGCAACTGGCTAACCTATATTAGGAGATCTTTCTAGTTGTGTGTGGATTTCAAATATTTTTATACCTTCACATTTATGGTGCTTCTTACAGTGCCTTTTATGTAGCCAAAGACTCAAGGGAAACTTCTGCAAGAGCTAAGACTTCTTCCTGTATATGTAACCCTCTCCTCTCAGATACTCTGCCTACCTGTATACGAATCTCTTTCTCCTCAACTCAGAAGATTCCCATATTTTCTTCTAGTTCTCCTTCCTGGGTTGTGGCTGAGAAATTCTCCATGCAGTGTACTGGGCACTTGCTGTGCTCACTTAGTTCATTTCCTCTCCTTTAGGAGATGGCTGTCCTCAACTGTCTGTTGCCCAAGGGCTGAAATTAGTTTTTTTCATACATTTTGTACATCGTGTTAATTGTTTAATGTAGGAGAATAAATCTTGTTCCTGTTACTTTGTCATGACTCTAGATCTTATCTTTAGAGTTTTCCATAGCATGTCTGAAAGTATGTAGAAGAAAGAGTATCCAAACCACAGTTTGGTCAAAGTGAGTCTAACAGGAGCAAAAAAGGTTTGTTCTTATTATACATTTTCCTTATAACCTGATTTAGCACTATGACCATATTTGAAATATACAATAAAAATTAACTACACTTTGTTTCCTAGAATACTTTGAGAAACATTAGGCATTCATTTGGGGGTGATATTGTAGCATAAACTTTAGAAACATTACCTAGTAAACCTCATTGTTGAAAAGTCATCATAAGCATTTAGATATTTGCCATCTGTATGACCTTAAATACGTTGCTTCATCTCTCTATATCTCAGTTTGCTTACTTTTTTTTTTTTTTTTTTTTTTTGAGACGGAGTCTTGCTCTGTCACCCAGGCTGGAGTGCAGTGGCGCGATCTCAGCTCACTGCAAGCTCCGCCTCCCGGGTTCACACCATTCTCCTGCCTCAGCCTCCTGAGTAGCTGGGACTACAGGCGCCCGCCGCCACGCCTGGCTAATTTTTTTGTATTTTTAGTTGAGACGGGGTTTCACTGTGCTCGCCACGATGGTCTCCATCTCCTGACCTCCTGATCCGCCTGCCTCGGACTCCCAAAGTGTTGGGATTACAGGCATGAGCCACCGCGCCCGGCCAGTTTGCTTACCTTTTAAATAGCAATGGTAATAGCATTTCCCTCATCACATTGTTTTAAACATTAAATGATTTCATAAATATAAAGAGCTTGTAACTGTAAATAGCACTGAGTTATATACCGTGTTAGCAATGTTTAGCAGTCTGACAAGTCCTGAAGTTAAACTCACAAAAACATACACAACTTCTTTTGATTATTTAAAAAGTAAAACACATTTATGTACGAAGAGGGAACATACATTGTCAATTTTCTTTAGAACAATTTAATTTTAGAAGCTTCTATATAAACAAAGAAAGACTACATATTCTTCAGATTTTTCTCCATAAATATTACTTTTCACAGCTACTTTTTTGGTATGTATTGATTAATGTATTTATTCTCAGTGAGATACCTGTTACAGATTCTCTGAAAGCCTATACAGGTTTTCAGAATTTCAGATCTCATTCTTACAGCTATTTGCAACTGCATGTTTAGTGGTACCTTGGTAGATGGATTTGTCTTAGGGTAGACACATTTGATAAAGCTTCATTTCTCTCTGTCCATAAAAATTTCCCCCCGAAGAAGAGACAGAATTTAAATACCCCTATTCCTGATTCAAAGTTAATACCAGTGCATCTGGTGCATATTCCATGATCTAAAATAAATGGAATAGAGCCATGCCAGACACATTGCTAGAATGTATCTCCTTAGTATGGTGAATTTTGCTAGGCTTTGAATATTAGAAGAATTCAGAGGTCACAGTTTGACTATGTCAAGGTATCTCTAATTGAATAGTCAAGACACCAGAAAGCATATGGACCAATAGGCTTTTGAATTTGATTTAGGACAATTCCACAGGAGCTTTTGAATCTGCTGAAGATCATCTGGAGGGATGATTGAGAAATTCCTGATTAAAAAGTTCAGTGAAGACATTCTGCTCCTGGGAGATAGAAATAAAGTGAAGAACTCATGAACTATAATAACTTCATTCCATCGTGACTGGGAATAATTCCCACTAACTCCCCTGCATAAGACCTAAAATCACACATAATATTGCGTTATTGTTTTATGCTGGCCACTACAGATGTCAGTCTAGCCAGTGAACATTTTAAGATATAAAAAAAAAATCTAACTCAATTTATATTACTTTTTTGCCTGTTTGGTAAGCAAAAAGTGGAAACTCACACCCTGGCCAGATTTATCATCTCTTCACACAGCCTTCTGCTCAGAGAAACATGTCTAGGATTAACCAATATTAGAAGAGAGGTTAGTATCTGCTGTCATTTGGATCCATAGATAAGGTTCTCAACAATTATGGATTGAAAACAAGAGATAAGACAGCCTCCACAGATTCTTGAACTGATATTTTAAAATAAAATTTAAAAATTCTTAATATAACTGCAAGTTAGAGAAGAAAAGGACCAGATAGAGAAGCTAAGTCATAGTAATTATGGAGTGTGAGATTTTAGATCATCCAAACTAGTGTCTATGTCAAGTTCTGCTTTCCTGTGCTCTGCCCTGAGCATGGTTCTTGCTTTCCATAAGGAAAGATTTCACCTTTTTCTTAGATGACTACATAAACTTCCATTTTTTTAGAGTAATTGAACCAGCCTGCTTCAGGGAACAAAAATGTCTTAATTATTAAAATATATCTGTTTGATACCATCCATATGGCTTTATAGCTTCCAAACATATTTTATTTTCACTTTAGACCATTGACATAATAGACATCATATTATTATATTTCTATTTTTCACTTTTTTTTTTTTTTTTTGCTCTGTCACCCTGGTTAGAGTGCAGTGGCACAATCATAGCTCACTGCAACCTCAAATTCCTGGGCTCAAGCGATCCTTTCTCCTCCTCCTCCCAAAGAGCTAGGTCTATAGGTGTGCACCACCACACCCAGCTAATTTTTTTGTAATTTTTATAGAGACAAGGTCTCGCTGTAATGCCATGGCTGGTTTCAAAATCCTGGCCTGGTACTCCCGGCTTCAAGTGATTCTCCTGCCTCAGCCTCCCTAAGTGTGGACATCACAGGCATGAACCTCCACTCCTGGTGTTTCATCAATTTTTATTCCAACATTAGGATTATTTGGGCATGGTGGTGATGGTTACATAAATATCTGACTTTGTCATAATTCATAGATCTGTACAAAACTGAATTAAGTTTTACTCAGTGTAAATTATACCTAAATAAAAATATGTATGACTGGAAACAGTACACAGGTAAACATCATCAACATCATAATAATCATCATCATCCTCATCCTAATTCTCCTCCAGTGATAGGGTGAACTGTGGATGGAGGTATCAGTGATGCAAAAATGGCAGAATACTGATACTTTTTGAGGCTGGATGAAGTTGGGTGATGAATGGATAAAGAACATGGAGGTTCATTATAGTCTTGGCTTTTATGTTTAAAATTTTCCATAATAAAAAGTAAAAAATAAGAACACACACACACACACATACACACTAGACAAAAATATGTTGTCATTGAATGAGGACATATCAAACCTAGAATGTTGTCATTCATAAAGGTTTGCTTACCAGTCCCTAAATTGTTTGTTCACGCTGTAGTTAGAATGATCAAAAATTCACCAACCTCACTTTATATCCCTACGAGGATACGACAATCCTCTTTTTTGGGCAATGGCACAAAAATCGCTAAGAAAAGAAGCAAACTACTTTTACAGGTGTTAAAGGGGGAGAAAACAGAACAGTAACAGAAGAGTGATAGTTCATGAATATTTAGAATCTAAAATTCTGTGTTTGGGGCCTGATTCTATCGATTACCAGCTGTGTGAGATTATCAAAGTAATTTAACCTCTCTGAAGCCCAGTTTCATCAGTAAAATGTCAACGATAGCACTTGCTTTATAAGATTGTTTTAAGGAACAATTGGAATAATGTATGCAAGAGCTATTTGTAAAACTTAAATTATGGTTATTATTCACTCCTATTTTGTATCTTAGAAACTTTTTTGAATAGAAATGCATAACCGTAAACTCACTCACTTATTCTGCAATTTGTAAAGAATTCAAAATGTTGGAAAGTGTTATCGCTTTTATCTAGTATTTTTTCTTTTTGATTTTGAAGTTTACAGACAGCAGCAGTCCATTACTAACATATCTAAATGTGTTAATAAAATCATTTTGCATGCTCAGAACAAATAACAATCTGAATTGAAAAATAAATTGTTGAATAAAATATGGCAGAGAACAAAGTATTTTATAAAAGTACATAGCTAGCATTGCCCATATCATCATTCTATTTGTTTTGCTGAGAATGCATGAGAATAGTTTCCTTTATACAACATGCACATACATCATTGATTTTGTAAACTGTATTTCTTAGTAAGGAATAGATTATAGACAGCTTTGGGGGAGGCAGCTATGATGTTGGAAGACAGATGAATTTAGCATAGCAACCCCTGGGTTGAGGTCTTCACTTTTCTAGTTACTATAAGTATTTGACCTTGAATACTCGCCTACTTCTCACAGCATTAAGTCCTTGATATTCAGAAGAATAACTCCAACCCTTGCTTCTGCAATGGTTCTGGTAAATATTCATTAAAACTAATATATGTATCTGGTCTGTAATATACTTAACTAAATTTAATAATAACTAAATGCATTAATAAAATATTCATTTTGCTTTTGTTCTATGATTGTGAAATTTAAAATTTTCTCCTAGTTTTAAAATAATAGAGGTTTTTCCTTGAAAAAAATTCTGTTAAATATGACATTTGTCTATATTAACAGAGCATATTTTGACAAACCCTAAACTGTATTGTTTGTAAAGTTAATATGCATGTATAAAGACTTTATATGTATGTACTATATGTATTAATATACAGAATTGTATATGAATGGCAGTGGACTTCTTCTTGTTTTTCTGTCTCTTGTCCATACATTATTATATACCTTCAAATGTAAACATAGTCACTTAAACTACATGATATTAAAAAAAATAAGTTAATATATTCACATTTTCTTTGGTTGTATAATCATCTATTTCTTTCAATCCTGTATGACTCATCCAATTACAATTTATAATCTGAGTATTAAGGTTAAATATAATTTCATTTCAAATTAACAGATTAGAAATGCACAACCAGGTATACTGTATAATGTACTTTTAATCAACAAGCCATGCTGGCAATATCAATAGAAGTATATACTTTTTTGGTAAATAGTCCTAAAGACACAAGATGGCAGTACTAGACTTATGAGTTACTGGAAATATGGTAACGCATTCAAAAACTTTTAATGTGCTTCCGTTGCTTTCCTTCTCAGTATTTGTAATGGAGCTTTTATTTCTGTGCATAAACGTTCACAAGTTTTGTGGATGTTTTAAAATGCTATTGAGAGTGTGCTATTTATTTATTTATGGGTAGCCACTGCATTTAGTAAAATTCGCCTTTAAAACATCTTAGTTTCCTCATCTATATAATGATCATATTGGTCCAGATAGCCTTTATGGTTCTTTCACTACTGGATGGCCATAAAATTTATTAAATCAGAAAAATCGGAACCTGTACATTTCAAATGAGCATTGCTATACCTTAACGAATAAACTTACTCAAAATTTGAGATAAAAATGGCAGTGGACTTCTTCCTTGTTCAGTGGTAGAAGAAAGATCAAGGGTGATTATTACTTAGTCTTCACCAAATTTGGAATATTTAGTTTACTCTAAATTTTATGTAAGATGCTAATATATGTACTACCACTGAAGATTTTACCAGTGTCGCTGGGCAGTCTGTGTCAAGAAAAGCATGATGCACCATCCTGTTTTATTGAAAACTTTCAAGCAATAGATCTGCCATCTTCCCACTTTCCATCCTCAAATAATTATTTACCTCTAATTTTGTTGGTTTTAAAGGAATTGAAGATTACTTTCTTTTCCAGAGCTAGTATCTTACCCATTTCAGTTTATTTATTTTTGTTTTTCTTCTCAAGAAATGTAGGCTCAGGATTTCCCCCATTTCTACATTTTTGTTTATCTTGATCTGATTTATCCTCTACCTATTATGTAACTTATCAAACTGCTGCAGGAAAATATTTCCACAATGGTACCATGGTCACATTGCACGTGGCCACAGAGGCCAGGTAGACAAAGCTCACATGCAATCTCACCCAAATCTTTGTGGAATACCCCATAATCCTTTCAGGAACATGGCAAAATAGTCAGTCTTGTAAAGAGTTGTAACAAGGCTATTACTCATTCACTTCATTGTCTAGTTGGAGACTGCTATGAAGTGTTTTCTCCTCAGTCTCCCTGATTCTGGAGAGCAAACACACCTTCTGCTTCACCCTCCTTAGGGTACAGCTGTAGGCTATAAAACCTTTTAGTTGCAGATAGAATTGGCTGCTCCAAGACAGGGTAATCCACCACCAATGCCATCTATCATCTGCACCTTCCCCTTTGATGTCACCTTGTGGACAAAGGAAACAGACACTCTAGTGATATTGCTTACTTTATGTATAATAATGTAATATAATAATAATAAAACTCATAAACTCTCTCAATCCATTTGGGCTCATTGTATTTTTACTGGCCAGGTCTATGGAACTGTGATAAGCCAGCCTAGCAATTGTGGTATTGTTTGCTCTTTAGGGACAGCTTGACAACTTCCAAATGTCATGTCAAGAAATCCAAACACTTTAAGGACTCCATGAGATTTTGTACAACAAAAGTAAAAATTTAACAACATATTGCAAAGCAGGTTTACAGGAACTTGTAATAATCTCAGGGGAAGGCTCTAAACGCCTTGTCAATACTGTGTGCTGGTATGAATCCACTTGCATGAAGGCTGATGAGACAACACTCACACAACAAGTTAAGTGAAAACAATTGTATTACTCATGGATAGGCAGAAAAGGAAAATAGAGATTAGGATTTAATGGCGATCCTGTCCTCTAAGGCTGAGAAAGCTGCCCAGGATGGATAAACTTTTGGCTCCATATGCTCCATATTGTACCTCAGCTAATAGATACCAAAAGTACTCTGGGCCCTGGGTTATCTATGTGGGAGCACTTGAATGGCTGGGCCAAGGCATTGCAAGACATCCTGTTTTAGGAGCAAAGGGAGCAGAGCCCATACTGTCTGGTCAATTTGTTCTCATTTCAGAATGT
The DNA here is from genome assembly GCF_028858775.2 of Pan troglodytes. Taxonomy (NCBI): domain Eukaryota; kingdom Metazoa; phylum Chordata; class Mammalia; order Primates; family Hominidae; genus Pan; species Pan troglodytes. Next base: position 20,609,990 of record NC_072420.2, read on the forward strand.
TACATTCCCAGCACATTCTACATACATATTACTTATGTATACTTATATAACATATATATAATTATGTGTTATATAACTTATAAGTTATATATACTTATATGTTATATAACTTATAACTTATGTTATATAAGTATATATAAGTTATGTAAGTATATATACTTATGTTATATAAGTGTATATATGTTATATAAGTATATATAAGTAATATATATGTAGTATATACTTATATAAGTATATATGAATTATATATATTACTATCACTTAATAAACAAACTATTTAAATATTATGCAAGGTGGTCTTCATGCTTGATGATAAAAAGGGAATTTCTGTTTCTGACCAAGATATAGGAAAAGGAGCCAAATTTATCAATTTGCATGAAATAACACCAAAATAACCCCTTCAAAATATATCAGACACATGATTTCAAAAGACTAGATATCAAGCAACAAAGAACAACGATACCTGAGAAACGAGGACTAAATGCTTGTGTCCCCACAAATTCATATTTTGAAGCCTAATTCACAATGTGATGATATTTAGAAGTGGAGCCTTTGAAAGATTAGGTCATAAGGATGGAGTCCTCATGAATGGGATTAGTGCCCTTGCAAAAGAGGCTCCAAGAGCTCCTTTTCCTCTTCTGCCAAGTGAGGGCAAAGTGAGAAGATGATGTCTATAAATCAGGAAGTGGGCCCTCACCAGACACCAAATCTTCCCATTCTCCAGAACACTGAGAAACAAATATTTATTGTTTATAAGTAACCCAAGTTATGGTATTTTGTTATTGCAACCCAAATGGACTGAGACAAATTGGGAGAAAATAGAAATAGATAAGCTATTTGATTGTTCCAAATGATTGTCCCAGATTACACACTTGAGAGAATTTCCAGGGTATGACATGATGACTTAGTATGTTTTGTGCTGCTATAACAGAATACCACAGACTGATTAATTTATAAACACTAAAAAAATTTTGGTTCACATTCTGGAGGCTGGGAGGTCCAAGAGCATGGTGCCGGCATCTGGTGGGGGCCTTCATGACGCATCATTCCATGGCAGAAAACAGAAGGTCAAGGCCAAACATCAACAAAGGGCCAAACTCTATTTTTTTCAGGAACCCACTTTCGCAATAAATTACCCACTCCCATTAACCTATTAATGAGGGCAGAGCCTTCATTACCAAATCCCCTTTTAATGGACCTACCTGTCAACACTGTTGCATTGAGGATTAAGTTTCCAACACATGAACTTTGGGGGACATCCAAACCATAACAGATAAGGAGCGGGAAATGCAGGTGAAACCCCACAGATTCTGTGAGTTGAGAAGATAGAGATCATATTTTGAGAGGAATAAAACAGTTGAAGGTCAGAAGACAGAGTAATACAGAGAAGAGACTGGCACAGAAAGAGCTCGCTAGAGCTATGCAAAGGTTGCTCTTCAAGAGTGCAACAGAGTACTTACTAATCAGTGCATATGTGTGAAGAAACTACCAGAAGCTAAGAAAATAGCCATTAGAAAAAATTAAAGAAAACAGTAGATCATACTTACCCAGGGTGAGAAACAATGTCTGTTCCCAATAACCAGAGTGACAAACCTCATATATTATGAGTAATCAGGCAGAGTAGTCAGAAATATTTTGCCTTAATACTGGCAAGATAGCCCTAAACTACACACTACTCTGATCTTATGCAGCAAATTTTAAAAGCTATATCCAAATGGGCAAAACTGGCTACAAAAAAATTAGCTGTATCCAAAGTTCAAATAGTAATATAAAAATACCTGGAATGGGCACATTTTACAAAATCTTGCATCCAGTAAAAAATTAGCAGTCATGAAAAGAGGCTGAAAAATGCAACTTATATTAATAAGGAAAATCAAGCAATTGAATCTAATAAAAAATTGACAAGTTAAAAGTAGAAGAAAATTATTGAAATCAGAGCCGGGTCTGATTTGCTCCTGAGAGTTCTCCCTTCCTCTTCTTTTCTTTCTTTTGCATACCTACTGATTTTTCCTTTTTTTCCACCATCTAGCCATGCTACTTTCATTTCTTATTTTATTCTCTTCCTTGTGATTTACTTTGGTGAATATTCCGTATGTTAAAAAAGTTGAGAAGAGACATAAAAGTACAATTAAGGAAGATAAAATCAAAACTAAATTTTATAGTGATAAAACTGCAATGTCTAAGATGAAAGGTGTTCTGGATGGATATAATGCAAGCTCTACACTGAGAAATAAAGATTAAGAAACTTGAAAACACAACATTAAAATAATTCCAACTGAAATATACAAAAAATAATTATAAAATAAATATCAGTAAGCTGTGTGAAAATTTCAAGGGGCTAATATGCTTGTAATTAGATTCACTTAAGGAGAGAAGTAAGAAAAACATGAAAAACTAACGGCGGAAAAATTTCTAATTTGTTGAAAACTACATATCCATAGAAGTTTAAAAAAAAATCCATCCAATTAAAAAATGGACAAAATATTGTAAAAGTAAATTCATTAATGACAAGATATGAAATGCAAATGCACACATTGAAATAACCTTAAGTATCATTAGCCTTTAGGGAAATACAAATCAAAACTACCATGAGATAACATCGTACAAATAGATGACATCCATTTGATTGATTAAACAGGAAATATCTGGATATATCAAGTGATGTAAAGATTGGGGAAGAACTGGGGTATTTATACACTGCTGGTGAACAATTAAAATAATATACCCACTTTGGAAAGCAATTTAGTAATTCTTTAAAAAAGGCAAATATACGAATGCAACATGATACAGACATTTCACTCCTAGGTGAGAAATGAAAGCACATGTTTATTCAAGACATGTACATTTTATTTCTGATGTCTCAAAACATAAGGAACACAAGTGTCTATTTTCAGAATGATTAAACAAATTTTTGTGTATTGATACAATTGATAAAATGCACTCAGTAATAATAAAAAAGTAAACTATTGACATACGCAAATAAACAGATGAGTCTAAATATAATTATGTTGAGTAAAAAAACAGATTAAAAAAGAATACACGTTGTATGATTACACTTCTGTAACACTAGATAATGCAATGTAATATCTTCCTCGGAAAACAGATCAGTGGCTGCCTAATGAGGTCCAGCAGATGAGAATAAGAAGAAAGGAATGCAAGGGACATGAGGAAACTCATGTGAGTCATGCATATGTTCAACATCTTAGTTTTTGGTGGCTTCGTATGTCAAAATGTACACGTTATATATTTTAAATGTGCACAGTGTTATTCTAATTAAATCTCAACACAGCTATAACAAAGAATTGAAGATCTTTTGTCCTTTTACTGGAGAAATGCGTTTACAATTTCTTGGGAGGGAAATACATAAAATATGTAATAGATAATTTCCCTCGGGAGGGAAATAGATAAAATAATAATACAAAAACTCATTGCCAGTTTTTCCTTCTATTGACAATCACTGGCACTTGACTTCATGTAAGCCACATGCATTCGTTTAATTAAAATGTATTAAAAATGTACCATGTGCTATGTAGGTGTAGCAAAATAAATAAAACATTGTAATGATTGTTCTGAGAGAACTCATAATCTGATTTATTTCTCTAGAGCCGGGTCTGATTTGCTACTGAGAGTTCTCCCTTCCTTTTCTTCTTTTCTTTCTTTTACGTACCTACTGATTTTTCCTTTTCTTCCTCCACCTAGCCATGCTACTTCCATTTTTTATTTTATTCTCTTCCTTGTGATTTACTTTGGTGAATCCAATAGGGTTAATTTATTCTTACTACTTCTCTGGTTCCCAGAGTCTAAATACAGGACCTCCCAGGAAGAAACGGGTTGGTTAGTGATTATTTGTGATTCCATGACTTCCAAGTTGGTTAAGTCAAATTCACGATACGAAACTGAAGAAGTCAAAAGCTGTATTTTAGAAATAAGACAAATGAAACCAAGTTAGAATTTTTAAAAATGAGAATTTAAGCTAGAGCTTTCCAAGTTACTTTTCACTTCTCTTTTCTCTATCAAATGATGCATCTCTAAAAATTTGGTTCATTTTAATTTAGACTTTTAATTTCTTGCATCATGTAATAATAGAAAATAGAAAATATTCCACCGCTATATGGTGGTTATTTTGGATCACATCCTGTTGTAACTATCCTAAAAAAACTTTACCATGTAATTACAATTATTATTTCCATTTTACGTATGAGAAAATTGAGGCATGGAGAGATTAAATATATTAAATCTCACCTGTAGACATCTGGCAGTCTAGCAACACAGTGTGTGTGTATGTGGAGACTACAGTAAGTCCTCACTTGATGTTAGTGATAAGTTTTTGGAAATTTTAAGCAAAGCAGCATATAACAAAGCCAGTCTTACTAGGTTATTTGATGTAAACATGAGTTAACTTTCTATGGCATATTTCTGGTCACAAAACATCACCAAACTTCAAAAGAAAGACCAAAAGATTACTAAATGTTGTCATTGAAATAAATATGAGCTATACATACATTCAAAAAACTAATAAAAACAAGGATGATCATTATTGACCCAGTTGTTCTTGTTTAGGGTCGAGGATGACCAGAGCCTGTTCCAGCAGCTCAGAGCACAAGATGGAAACCAGCCCTGGACAGGTGTCATTCCATTGCATGCTCGCTCTCTCTCTTTCTCTATGTCTCTCTCTCTCTCTCTCTCTCTTTCTCTCTCACACACACACACATTCAGACTGGGATGGTGTAGACACGCCAGTTCACCTAACACACACATCTCTGGAATTAGGGAGGGAACCGCAGTACCCTGAGAAAACCCACACAGATGTGGGGAGAACATGCAAATGCCACACAGACAATGGCCCTAGCTGGGATTGATTCTTTTCTCATCAACAGTACAATGAAAAAATATTGACCAAAATAATGTATTCAAGGTCCAGCGGTATTAAGAAGAAAAGAGCTGATATCCAATATTCCGGTAGTGCAGAGACAAGCACAGATCTATAAGTAAGCTTTTATCTTCTTATTTTCTCTACACAAGGATTTCACCTCAAAGAATTATTTTCCAGACTTGCTTGATAATTTCAATTTCATCACCTAGTAAAAGGAGAAGTGGGAGGAGACCCTGAGTAGTGGAAAGCAAAACGAACAATTGTTAATTTGTGAAACTGTTATTTAATTTCAAATGTTAAGTCTAAAGAAAATTCAAGATAATAGAATAAAAAATATGTGCTTGAGCACAAATGGCTGCCGTTGTATTATTCTTCAATCACAAAAGTAAAGGAACAGTAATTTATGGAAATGTAACAAAGAAATTTGGATGCTAGCCAATTTAGAAACAAAAAGCATTAATTTGAGAGAAAAAAATTCTTGCCTTCCAGAGCTACCTCCTCACTTCTGGGAGTGTTATTATTTAGCAGACTGATAATGTCAATATCCCCAACCAGAACCGGAGAGAAATAATTGAAAATCTTGGTTATCATGGGTTTCTTTTTTGTACTAAAGTTCATATGAGAAGTTTAAAGTCAATTGGAAGTAGAGAGTAAAGTGAACCTGATTGAGTGGAAACTTTGAAAAGGTATAGAAGCTTTAAAAAAAAAAGTCATCATAATTCTCTGAATTGTGGGTATTTTCTCTTTAGGCAGACTTCCAAAGCCCTTTCATGCTAGTGAAAGTAAGCTGTGTGCTACTTTTTGATGATATTGCCCATGATAAACCTCAAATGGTGAGGAAATTCATTTTCAGATACAGATCTGAAGCTAACTTATCCAACTTATCTGATCAGAAAATCTTGCTGTAAATCTTTCAAAAACAAGATGACTTGTGAGATTTTTAGTAATCCAGAGTGTGTCTGGGGAGAATATGCGACATGAGCAGTTTTCTCTATGGTTTCAGCTAATACTAGGAAATCCATGACCCAAGGAAATAGAAATCCTCACGTGAGCAAGAATATCAGGTCTTCCCAAAGCCCATAAATGTAAGAAGGATTAAATTATGTGTGCTTACTGAATTTATAATTTTATTTACTCCAAGAAGTTTCCCCACTTATCAAATTCATTGCACCTAGTTTTAGGAATTAATAGCTAAAATACAGATAATTCAAATCTATTTCGATTCTTAAAAATCAAGATCTGATCTGCAGTCCTGTTTTCTAGAGGTGGTGTATAGAATGATAATATGTATCTCAGAAGTATCATCTGACCCTTCCAGTGATCTGAAGGAGCTAACTTGATTGAGTTCAAGTAGAAACGAAGTTTTTAGGCAGTCCGATAAGTTATTGCTGACTTATTTATTTTCAATAAATAAGACTCATTTTGCTGTATTTCTTTTTCTTTTGCATAAACAGTCACTTGGCACTTGGCGTAGCAAACCTTTTTTTTTTTTTTTGAGACGGAGTCTCGCTCTGTCGCCCAGGCTGGAGTGCCGTGGTGTGATCTCGGCTCACTGAAAGCTCCACCTCCCGGGTTCACGCCATTCTCCTGCCTCAGCCTCCCGAGTAGCTGGGACTACAGGCACCCGCCACCACGCCCGGCTAATTTTTTTTTTTTTTTTTTTTTTTTTTTGTATTCTTAGTAGCGACGCGGTTTCACCGTGTTAGCCAGGATGGTCTCGATCTACTGACCTTGTGATCTGCCCGCCTCGGCCTCCCAAAGTGCTGGGATTGCAGGCGTGAGCCACCGCGCCCGGCCAGCAAACTTTAAAAGAAGAATTCAGTGGGGAGATATAACAAAACTTAGATGTTTTAGTAATACTGCATAATGTAATAATTGATCAAAATATTTTTACATTCCTTGGAGATAATACTAAATTATATTAAAACTTAGTCTTGCTAACATATGTGGGCCTCCTTTGCTCCAGAGGAAAGTGAAAATGTCTCAAGTCCCATTTTCAGCCCTTAGATTTATTATATAGCAACACACAAGTCAACTTCTTCTTGTCACTCTCTTCCTGAAGGATTTCAGGCAAAACACTAAATCTCTCTTGACCTCAGTTTAGTCATCTATAAAATTAGGGGACTGGAGCAGATTATCTCTGTGTCTTGTAACTGTAAAATTATATGTTTTATATTATTTCTACATTTTTTCTTCCGTTCCCCCTACTGAGATGAAAACCTTAAAAAATGAATAGCATTTGCTATCTTCTATCCCATTAAATATTGTTTATGAAAGTAGACACAATAAAACACTGAGCGCTTTAAAACTCAATTTTTGTAGAAAAGGATACTGGAGCTCAATAAATGTAATTCCTGGTTCAGTCTCGTGAAGACCCTTAAGAATATAACAGTAATTTAGTTGCGGACCTATTTAAATAAATATCCTATACTCTTCCTCTGACTATTCCATCTCCAACTAAGTATATAATGTTCCATATATTTGATATTTCAAATGTGTTTTTAAAATAATGGTCATATGTGCTTTGTAATTATCTTCTTTGAGTCAAATATACTTGCAAAATCAAAAGATCGTGTGTGTATCTATTAAATTATAATATCCACTTAAATAAAAAAAGAAACAAAGGAGACTATGAATCTAATAAGTCGAGAAACAATAACAGAGAAGCAAATAATAGCAAGTTAATATAAATGTATCAGCTCAATTTAATCATTAAGACCATCCAAATTGCAGAGGTTTACTTTTGAAAAAAGCTAAAAGTCAAATTTCAAAAAAAAAAAAAAAGACGGGATGGATTTTAAAACTATGCAGAGCTTATTTAAGAGCATAAACTTGATAAAAATGTAAAAAATATTGGAATTACAAAAATTACATGACATCATATTAGAGTATAAGAAAATAATGTTGTTTGTTCCATCCTGTCAGTAGATGGTTAGAGGGTGGAATTAATGTGATCGAATTATCCTTTTTCACATCATTGGCATCACTGGAGAATATCTTTTTGGAGAGATAAGAAGATATAGATGAGGCATTTTGGGGGGGAAGGAGGGATTAAATGTAAGATTTATAAATAGTTAATATTAGATAAGAGTCTTTAGGGAGTATAAACTTTCCTTTGTCTTCTGGTACATTTGTCTGCCTGTGTAGAATATTCTAAACTCACATACACTATTTTGTACATACAAATTTTAATAACCTTTATTAGATTCTTTTAGAACATATGGATGAAGAAAAATATTAACAGCAGCGACTCCTTTTCTGCCATCTATTCCACATTGCAAATGATCTACAATAAGGACAAATAATTTTTATCAAAGAAAATAATTGTTTACTTATTTATTGAAAGTATAGAAACTAGATGTAAATTGAGGTCTAAGGAAACCAGTGTTGTAAAAGAATCTAATAAAGGTTATTAAAATTATGAAATAATGGTGCTAAGTAAGAACCCATCCTACAATTCAGTGAATTAAAGCAAAAAGTATTTATTTTGATAATTTGTCTTGAGGTTGGCTGAGGTGTGGCTGTTCTAGACTGAGCAGAGATAGACTTCATTATAAGCTGTAGGCTGGGTCTGGTTAGCACCACTTGTCTGTCATCCACACACCTTGATTCTACGGATTACATAATGCATGTGCTTCTCATCTGATGGCAGAAGCACAAGAGGGTCAAGCAGAAATATAGGATTTCTCTAAAAAGAAGAAAAGAGAATTATACACTATCATTTGTATTCACATTCTATTGACAAAAGCACGGCTAAGCCCTACATCTATTTTTTTCTAATAAAAATATTATGAAGTTAGTTTCACAAATCTTTATTCTACAAAAGTTAATGTAGCTAGAATTTCTAAGCACATAATTTTTTACTGAATTCAAGAAACATATTTTATAGTCTCTTTATAAATTGTTTGATCATAAAATAAACTATTTTTAGTTTATACTTATTTTTCCCTGCTCAACCAACAAAGTTTGATAAATTATTTTATAAATAGTCTGTTCTCCCATTGCAAAGAGATTGCCTTGCACACAATTAATATATGAAAGTGAGATATCACCTCCTTGTAAAATTTAATAATTAAATCATCCTTCTATGAAAAGGATCATAAATGTTTTTGTTTTATTACAGGTAATCTTAGTTTTAAAGATATGAAGTCATTTGTGCTTTTCATTCTTGATGCAATCTATAGTTTTTTTTAAAGAGTTTTCCACACATTACTTATTTATCTTTATCAGCGCACATATATCTATTCCCCAGGTTATACAGAGTTCATTGATGATGACTAAGAAACACTTGATATAACTAAAAGTTTAATTTTGTATGTAGCTAAAATTCTACATGTAGCTACATTTTTAGATAGTCATTTTGTATTGTAGGAAGAAAAGTATTGGAAACAAAGAAAAATGTATCTCCATGGAAATTTCTGTATGCTAAAAATCTGTGGGTGGTTATTTCTCCTTTCCTCCTTTTAAATAAACTGGACATTATATTCTATGATCAAATATTTTATGGTTGGCTTTACTAACCTCTACTGGTTTCATCAAATTTTTCTCCTCTTACTTCAATTTATTTAATCACTTATTGACAAAGTATGTGCCAGCCCTCTAAGATAAATCTGTAAATGAAAAACTTTCAAATAAAAAAATAAATGTATCTACTGTATTGGTAACTGTTCACTGCAGTCTTCTACACTAGCACAGAAAATATGTGCATATATCGCATGATTCTTTGTTGAGTAACTTACAAGAAAATCTGATACATTGCTCAGTGGATGAAGAAATTTGGTCATTCAGTTTAGAAAAGTAAAATCAACCAGGAAAATCTTCTCATAACTTGCGCATGTTGACAAAAAAAAAAAAAAATCAGCATGTATAAATCTGTGCTTGAGCCGAACATTCTATTTGACAACTACTGAGTTTGTCCAGATAAGGCTGTGTAAGTATTTAGCCTTGCAGCTTTATCACACGACTGTCATATACTCCATAATTGCTTTTGTAAACTTAGCCTTAATGGTGTCTAGGTTCACACCAGAGCAACCATCTGAAAATTCAGTGTCAGCTTATGATGTATGAACTTTCTTTCAGTGTGTAGATGTGTCTAATTTTTTAAATTACATTTTTGTATGTTTCCATATAATGACCTAAAATCACTTTGATTCTCATCACTAAATGTTTTTCAGTTACTGTTCATGCGTACATGGTATTGCATCAGATATTATTCAAAGCTAGTTGAGTAGCATATATGGATGTTTGTTTAAACTAGCTTATATGTGTGTATATATATATGTATATATACACATATGCATAAATGGGCAGATATATAAGAAGCATACAAAGAAGGATAATCATAAGAAAATTACAAAGATATAAGTGAAATTATATCAATTGCAAATTCTTACCCTATTTAAATAAACATTGTATTTTTACTTAGTTATGCATATACAATTTTATGATATAATTTTATAAATCCTTTCTTATTTTAAAATATTTTATAGTCAAGGCCAAGAGACCTCCTAAAATTTGGCTATATGCTAAAATTAAAAACATAATTTCATTTCCCTGAAGTCAAAATTAAGAGTTATATTTATTCTCTTTGTGAAAAATGAATCTTAATACATCTTATAATACATCCTATAATTATAATAATATCATATAATAGAATAGTATCCTAGTTTTCTTTCCTTTTATGTTCTCTTGAATTCCTACAAAATTTATTCAACAGGTAATTTTATTGAGAGCTTATCATGTGCCAGGAGCTGTCTTTGGTGTTGAGTATTGAATCATAACCCATAACAATACCCCTACTGTCACAATTGTGGTTGAAGCAATGAGGGGCATTGTGCTTACGACAACCTCAAATAATTTTACAAATTTGCCCGTAGGATTTCTTCCAAAACATTTGGTATTGCCACAACATTTTTCTAGCACATACTGCATGTTTGAAAAACTAAACATTTTGTTTTCCATTCTCTTTATACATACTAAAGTTTTAGTTTGTAGAATTTTTTGTGTTTACTTTCTTTTTCAATGATTATTTTTCTTATTTGCATTATTTTCTTTTTCCTACTTCTTTGCCCTGTCATTTTTTCTAAACTTGGCGTCTTAATTTACAGGGAGCTGATCATAATCCTGAATTACACAGTCCTGAATGCCATAATCCCAAATGTTAATTTCCAAAAGATCAAAATCTCAGAGATATAATTCTGTAAAAAATAAATATTTTTTAGAAAAATATGCATTTTTAAAGGGATTTATTTGAGAAATGTATAAAAACCCAACAGAACACTTTATAGGCCATTTTATACAATGAAATAGACAATGGTTTTTTACTTTTTTTGCAATCATAAACTTTCAGCTATATTATAATAGTCACATGGGAATAACAGTTATGAGGACACAAACCATGTTCGTAAAATATAGTTAGATAAAGTGAATGTAAAGGCCAGGAGCGGTGGCTCATGCCTGTGATCCCAGCACTTTGGGAGGCCGAGCCTGGTGGATCATCTGAGGGTCAGGAGTTCGAGATCAGCCTGGCCAATATGTTGAAACCCCATCTCTACTAAAAATACCAAAAAACTTTAGCCAGGTGTGGTGATGTGTGCCGGTTATCCCAGCTACTCGGGAGGCTGAGGCAAGAGAATCACTTGAACCCAGAAGACAGAGGTTGCAGTGAGCCGAGATCACGCCATTGCACTCCTGCCTGGGCAACAAGAGGGAAACTCCTTCTCAAAAAAAAAAAAAAGTTCTCCCTTTTATTCTTGGTTAGCCTGGCTAAAGTTTTGTTGATTTTATTAATCTTTTCAAATAACCAGGTTTTGTTGTCATTGTCTTTTTTCTATTGATTCCCTGTTTTCAATTTTGTTAATTTCTAGTCTAATTACTATTATTCATTTTCTGCATCTTACTTGTGACACAATTTTTTCTAGTTTCCTAAGGTGGAAACTTATATTATTAATTTAGATCTTGTGATGGTTAATTATGATTGAAGAATACAAAGTATTTTTTCTGCTTGTGTCTGTGAGGGTGTTGCCAAAAGAAATTAACGTTTGAGTCAGTGGACAGGGAGAGGCAAATCCACCCTCAGTCTGAGTGGGCACCATCTAGCTGAATATTATAGCTGCATTTGGTGCACTTGGTGCAGCTGGAATAAAGCAGGCTGAAGAAAGTGGAAGGACTTGACTTCCCAAGCCTTCTGGCCTTCATCTTTCTCTCATGCTGGATACTTCCTGCCCTTGAGCATCAGACTCCAAGTTCATCAGCTTTTGGACTCTTGAAATTACACCAGGGGTTTGCCAGGGGCTCTTGGGCCTTAGCCACCAACTGAAGACGGCACTGTCAGCTTCCTTATTATTGAGGTTTGGGGACTCTGGCTGGCTTTCTTGCCCCTCAGCATGCAGACGGCCTCTTGTGAGACTTCACCTTGTGATCCTGTGAGTCAATACTCTTTAATACACTCCCCTTCATATATACATCTATCTTATTAGTTCTGTCCCTCTAGAAAGGCCTAATACAGATATTTTCTTCTTTTCTAATATATATATTCAATGCTATACAATTTCCTCTAAGGATTGCTTTCACCGTGTTTCACAAATTTTGATAAGTTGTATTTTTATTTTCACTTAGTTCAAAATGTTTTTTAACTTGTCTTGAGATTTCTTCTTTGCCCATATGTTATTTAGAAGTGTGTTTGGGAATTTTTCAATTATCTTTCTGTTATTGATTTACAGTTTAATTCCCGTGTTTTCTAAGAGTAGTCATTGTATGATTTGTAATCTTTTAAATTGTTGAGGTGTGGTTTATAGCCCAGAATGTGGAATATCTTGGTGAATGTTTTGTGTGAGTTTGAGAAGAATGTGTATTCTTTCATTGTTGGATAAAGTAGTCTATGAATGTTAATTATATCTAGTTGATTAGTAGAATTGCTGAGTTCAACTGTGTTCTTACTGATTTTTACCTGCTGGATCTGTTCATTTCTGATAGAGGTATGTTGAAGCCTCCACATATGATAGTGGATTCACCTATTTCTCCTTGAAGTTCTACCAGCTTTTTCCTCACGTATTTTGATGCTGTGTTGTTAGGTGCATATAAGTAAGGATTGTTATATCTTATTGGAGAATATACCCTTTTATTATTTGTAATGCCATCCTTTATCCCTAATAATTTTTCTTGCTTTGAAGTCTGCTGTGTCTGAATTTAATATAACTATTCCTGTTTGTTTTGATTAGTGTTAGTATGGTATATATTTCTAAAGCTGTTACCTTTAATTTATATATGTATTTATATTTAAAGTGGGTTTCTTTTTAAAACAAATTAAAGTTGGATGATCTTTTCCAATTCACTGACAATCTCTGTCTTTTAATTGGTACATTTAGACCATTGACATTCAGTGACTGTTAGTATAGTTGCATTAATAGCTGTCATATTTGTTATTTTCCCACCCCCACCTTTTTTTTTTTCTAAGATGGAGTCTCACTCTGTCGCCCTGGCTGGAGTGCAGTGGTGCGATCTTGGCTCACTGCAACCTCTGCCTCCCAGGTTCCAGAGATTCTCCTGCCTCAGCCTCCCGAGTAGCTGGGAATATAGGCGCCTGCCACTATGCCCAGCTAATTTTTTGTATTTTTAGTAGAGACAAGGTTTCACCATGTTGGCCAGACTTGTCTCAGACTCCTGACCTCGTGATTTGCCCACCTTGGCCTCCCAAAGTGCTGGGATTACAGGTGTGAGCCACCGTGCTTGGCCTTTGTTACTTTTTTCTATTTGTTCCTTGTTGTTTGTTCTTATTTTTGTCTTCCACTCTTTTCCTGCTTTTGTTATTTTAATTGAGAATTTAATATAATTTTATTTTCTCTCCTTTCATAGAAAATTATCTATACTTCTTTTTTTACTTTGAAAAATTTCCTCTCCTTTTAAGTTGCCAGTTTGACAGGTCAAGAAGATGGCCAGTTACAGTACTCACCTTATTTGAACTTTCAGGAGGTTTTGTCACAGTTAGTCCTCTTTTTTCTTTAAATATTTTCTCCTAATATTTTCCAGAATTTTACAACCCCTTGTCGTTTGTCTTCCTCCTTCCATTGCTCCATCTCCATATTCTCTGTTTTCTCATTATTTCTCAAATCTCTGATAATTGCCCAGGTTTTGTGCTTGGACCCCTTTTTTTCTGCATCAGAACTGTTTCTTGTGGTGTTTCATCTAATTCCACAGCTTCACTTGTCTTCTGTGTGTTAATGACTTCCAAACTGATAACTTCAGGCAACAGCTCTTCTCTGAATTCTAGTTGTGTATATTGAAATTCCTACTGTATATCTTCACTTAGATGACTAATTAGCTGCTCAAATTTCTCATATTAAAAATAACCGGCATTGGTATAGTCTTCATTGTCACCATGTAATTAGAGAGACCAAAATAAACACCTTTATCAATGAAGACAGACTCTGAGGTTAAGGGAAAAAAAAGAAAAACACCTACAGGTTGAGGGTTCAGGCTTTAGCTGGCATAACAACTTCCTAAATTCCTATGGATACAAGAAAAACTACAGTCTTCCTAAGGTTCTGGAACAATAGGAACTATCACCAATTTACAACCCAGACAACCACAACCGATTGAACAGAGGACCGGCCTTACATTCTTTTCTGCTAGGAAACTGCAGATCTTAAGCCTGTTTCAGCCAGAATATACTGACTGTGTAAATATTATCTCTGTGCCCTATAGTTAACCTTTTGATGTAAAGAGCCAACATCCATCTCATTTTAGTGCTAAAACTCCACCCTAAAATAACATACACATGTGTTTTTCTCCTCTGTTGATTATGTACAGCTTTCTCCAAAACCTACTAATTATGTATGATTCTACTAATATTTTGTGGCACAGGTCCCGTGCTAAAGCATAAAAAGCAACCTGTCTTTTACCTCTTTAAAAAGAGAGCACCTTAGGTCCATGCCAGAGACTGTCTTTTCCTGGTTTGCAAACTGATATAGCCAGTAAAATTCTCCTTTCTACTATTTAGCCATCCTGGTGATCTTTTGCGTGGCACCCACTCTAAAACTACACTTGGTTTTCTTTTTGGTCCAGGATAACAACTTCATTTTTCCTTCTCAACGTTTTTTCCTTAGCAATGATTACCATTTGGCAAGCAATATTTTTTTTTAAGTTTTTTACTTTGTTTGGTTTCTATTTTCTTCCACTAGAATGAAAATAACGTAAAGATTTATATTTTTATTATTTTGTCTTTTCAAAGCTCATACTTAGATGGTTCCTAGCCTAGAATTTAACATTGTTGTTGAACAAGTGATTGAAGTTTAGAATTTTAAAAATGAGAACAAAAATAATAATACAACAGTAATTCAGTTACATGTTATTCCATATTTTCCTCCCAAAAGAGCAAATGTACTGCTGATTTATTTTAAATCCTCCTTGTTTCCAAGCAACATGATTAGTGTTTGCAAATATCCTATTATAAAATTTTTGATCCATATCTTGTAAGGAAATAAACTTTATTAGTTATGTAGCTTTTTTGAAAACTTTCATATGCAACTTTCTTTATTTCCTAGTTTTCGACTCTATTCATTTTCTTTTTTCTCTTTGATCAACTATTACATTTTTAAAGCAGTATTAAAAACCTCCGTAGTCATAAAGAATTTTCCTCAAGTTAGGGGTAAGATTTTCTATATTATCAATCAGTGCCAGTCCAAGTTGCTATGAGATATATTTCAAAGCTGATGCAATAGCCTATGTATACACTAACTGAAAAACTCTCATTTGTCTTTTTTTAAATGAATTTTTCTGTTTAAAATGAACTGATTTTAAACATCCTACCTAGCTACAATTTCAAAGACACATGCTTATTACTCTTATGTGAAAACAGAAAGCAAAAGCATGCAGAGCAGACAAAACTGTTCTCTCTTAAACTGCTTCTTCTTTCTTCTTTTACCTCTTTAAGAAGTGATTCCCCATGGTTATATACAAATGTGAATATCCAAACACAGTAAGATTCATATTTGCAAAAGTGAATCTCTGCATTCAACATCTGTCTCCTTGCAGGCTTTTAAAGTAATTATGTAGATATCTCCAGCATTGCTTTTCAATATTGCTATTTGTTGGGTTTTCTTTTTTTTTTCTTTTTTTAAGATGGAGTCTTGCTCTGTCGCCTAGGCTGGAGTGCAGTGGTGTGATCTCGGCTCACTGCAACCTCCGCCTGCCGGGTTCAAGCAATTCTACTCCCTCGGCCTCCTGAGCAGGTGGGATTACAGGCGCCTGCCACCACCCCCAGCTAGTTTTTGTATTTTTAGTAGAGACGGGACTTCACCATGTTGGTCAGGCTTGTCTTGAACTCCTGACCTTATGATCCACCTGTCTCGGCCTCCCAAAGTGCTGGGATTACAAGCGTGAACCATCGTGCCTGGCCAGATTTTCTTGATGGTTGGCTATAGTCCATTAAATTTGTTACTGGCCATTTGCCAGTGATTTAGTACAATGTAGAGTTAGAAACATGTTTATCAATACCTAGTCAATACTAAAAATATGAATTTTATTGCTGTATAACATCTCATAAGTTGAAACTTGGACATATACATTATGTTAAAAATGTAAAATGAACAGTAACACTTAAACTTCTATAAACCTATTGGGGAGGTTCAATAGTATATGGACATAAATTAGGATAATTCTGTAAACTAAACATAAAGCAAATTGGACCTGTTAGAAGAAGTGGCAAGACATGAATTCAAATACCCTATAAACTGATTGAGTATAATTCTTCTTCTTCTGGCACTTAAAAGCAAATTTGCATATAGATAGGTATGTTCCTGTAAATTAGCTAATTTTTATTGCAGAATCTCAATTTAAAAGTCAGTTTATTTTTTGCTCATGCTCCATGTTTCATTATCTGTTGTTAGAATGCCTTAAGATGGTCAAATTTAACTAACTAAATAAATAAATAAATAAAAGGCAACCAGTTCAATTTGAATTTCAAGTAAACAATGGACATCTTTTTTAGTATAAGTATGTCCCAGGCAATATTTGGAATATACTTTTACTAATGTTGTTTTTGTGGTTGTTTTCTGGAAATCAAATGTTACTGGGTATTGTGTATTTTATTTGACAACCATACCCTTGAGGCATCAAAATAACTCAGAAAGCAGGTTGGCAACTCAGCCAGCCACAATCTCAGACATCCCTGGTCACCACATTAGAGGAAAGGGGAGTAGGGAGTTTCTGCCTCAGAGAGTAATGATTATAGTCCTCAATCTTATCAAATTATTTTTTTCTATGCTGTTTGCAGACTAATAATCCAGGAGAGTGTTAATTGTTTTTCCCATCTCTTATTTCACATAAATTAATTCATCCTCTAGAAGTCCTCTATAGGTTTATAGCCAGTTTTTAATATTATCCCCTGGGAAAGTAAACTAAGGAGAATATGCTTCAATATAATTATATTTTATCCTTTATTAAAATGGTGAATATATTTTCTACTAAGTCAGTATGGTTAACAAATATACAAAGCTACTGATGATATCTATGAGAGGATATGCTAAATTAGCTAAAGGGAACAGTCAAAATAGAATTTTGCAAAATATTTATTTATTAAGTTTAAGAACAAAATGAAATATAAAATAGCATAGGTAGACAGCATGACTAACAAAAATACACACTGCTGGAATAACCCAGTAGTACTGATTTTTTAAACTGTTAGTGAAAACTCTTCCTTAAAAACAGAGAGCACCCTTTCGTGTATTTTTCTTTAGAGCATATCTTGTATTAGCAAGATTTAGATCCATCTGTTGTTCCATATTTCTGTAACATTTCTAAAGAAATAAAGCTCAATATTGACTATGTGTCATCAATCTCTCTGTTAAGAAAAAAATCAAATTATGAACTCCTATAACAAAAACTGGAACTTAATCATTTACAGTATCTAGATGCTGAAGTAGCAAAGATTAGACAAAAGCAAATTGGGTTAATTTCAATGAATATTATTTTGGTTTAATTGGGGAGAATATATGGAGGATTTTTTTTCAATATTCAAATGTGATCAAATCCAAATATGTTGTTTAGTTTGGGATGTCAAAATATTGGAGTGCATGAAGACTACAGACAAAAAAAACTTAAATGAAAGGATCAGGAGACCAAAATTCTGAGAATAATTTAAAGCATATTTGTAATGTGTCTTTCTCTTGGAAAGTTATTGGTTAATGATTTTATTTGCTTTTCCAGTCTCTTTGGTATCTGCCGTGAAAGCAAAATGACAAAGGGAACGCCCTTGTTTGGAGTGTTGCAATAACACTCGCTCTTGTGCCACCACTGTGGTCTAAGATCTATCACCTGCAGAAGTGACCTGTGGCAAATGTGGCTACTCTGCCAAGCACGGGAGAAAGTATAACTGGAGTGCCAAGGCTAAAAGACAAAATACCACTGGGACTGGTTGAATGAGGCAGCTAAAAATTGTGTACAGCAGGTTCAGGCATGGATTCCACGAAGAAACACCTAAGCCCAAGAGAGCAGCTGCTTGCAGAGTCCAATTCATCTTCAGAATTTCAGTGACTGGAAATGCAATGAATGCTCTAGTTTTATATTTTTTTCTTAAAGATTTTATTTTCTTGCTTGTTCATTTTTGCTTGCAGATAAAGAATTTACCTTAATGCTGGGACAGCTTTCCATCTTTGAGTCTAGAATTTCGATGTGCCTCTTTAGGAGAGAACTAGTCAAATTTGAGGGGTCTCAAGTATTACTAAAGGAGGGTGAGAAAGATTTTACACTTTCTTTTCTGGTTGAGGATTTGAAGACATTTGTTCTCAATAATTTTTAGACTATTAATTTTGTTGAAAAAATTAAAGGATGGTTCTGGATATATGCCTCCTTTTATTTCTGGCTTTAATTATAACATTGCCTCATTATTAACAGTAATTATTTATGTTTTAAGAGTATATTTGAGCTTTACAAACTTGTTAGTATTAAACATTTGTATATCTATTGAATACTTTAACTCATATATTTAAATTTCTTAGTACCAAATTAAACTTATTATAAAACTAAATAAACTTCTATTTACTAGAAATTGTATTTCTTGATTATATTCTCATTACAGTTTATAGGTAGGCACTGCTTATCATTATTACCATTGATAGTATATTGAAACCCTTGTTGTAATTCCAGTTGAGAGAAATCAAGAAGTTGTACAAAGAAGTTTTACCAAGAGAAGAATTCAACTAGACACACATCCATACATACTTGCATAACCTATGAATAGTGTTAAGACTATATTATTAAAAGTATTGGTTAATTAATAATTAAATATACAGAACTTCAAATAAGTACTACTTCTATTATTTGACCTCCATTTTCTGTTCTAGTATTTTTGTTGGAAGCCGTAAAACAATTTGTATCATGTAAGACTCAGAAAAATAAGAAAATTTGCACAAACTTGGAGAAAATCTAGAGTAATTATACCTTCTTTAAGATAATAGATAAAATTATTTCAATAAATAAATTTTATCAATTTACTTGACATTTATATTTCTATGGTAAATATTGCAGACTGGCAACAGATGATAGCTTCAAATAGTGTTCTAGAATGTCATTCTAGCTTGCATAGCATAATTCTTTCACAGATGTTCTATAATAGTATTCCAAAATGCTACTTAGCAACAACAAAAGCAATGGCATTACACATTTTAACAACATTACTGCTCTTAATATTTCCCCCAAATCTAAGAAATAGAAATGGTAAAAGGGGCCGGGCATGCTGGCTCATGCCTGTAATCCCAGCACTTCCGGAGGTCGAGGAGGGAGGATCACTTGAGTACAGGAGTTCGAGACCAGCCTGGCAAACATAGAAAAATCACGTCTCTACGAAAAATACAAAAATTAGCCAGGCATGGTGGCACATGCCTTTAAGCCCAGCTGCTTGGGAGGCGGAGGCACAAGAATAGCTTGAATCTGGGAGGCAGAGGTTGCCTTGAGCCGAGATTGTGCCACTGCACTCCAGGCTGGGCTACAGTGGGAGACTCTGTCTTTAAAAAAAAAAAAGAAAGAAAGAAAGAAAGAAAAAAAGAAAAGAAAAAGAAGAAAGAAAAGAGAAGAAATGGTAAAAGGATGTGGTCTCTATTTTTAGATTAGGAAATCAAAACAGAGAGAGGGGTTAGAAACTTTGCTCAAAAGAGTAACATTACTGAATGAGAGAATGATTATTAAAACAGTTGTAGTCTAATGTGCTTTTCAGTTAAATAAATTATTCCTTCTCATGTCTTAGTAAAGGGACAAATCTGTTAATCCAATTTATATTGCCTCCTAGGCACTTTTTACGGAAACCAGGTAACTGGGTCTTTCATCAAGTTCTATGGTCTGAATATTTGTGTCCCCTCAAAATTCCTGTATTGAAATCTTGCCCCACAAGGTGATGGTAATAAGAGGCAGGGCCCTGGGGAGATGATTAGGTCATGGGGGCAGGGTCTCATTAATAGGATTGGTGACCTTAGAAAAGAGGCCTAAGAGAGACCCTGCTCACCCCTTCCACCACATTTGGACAGAGCAAAACGTTGCTGTCTCTAAGGCCGAAAGTGTGCTCTGATCAGACACCAGATCAGCTCTTGATCTTGAACTTCTCAGTCTCCAGAACTGTGAGAAATAAATTTCAATTGTTTAAAAGCTCTTCAGTTCATGGTATTTTGTTGTAGCAGCTCAAATAAACTAAAACATCAAGTAAGCCAAGATTTGCAATTGCAAGCACCCAGCACAGTTTTGGGGATCTGTCTAAATAAAGAAAGCAAATCCTCTCAAAAGTTTTAGTCTTAGCATCCTTAAAGCAATCTTTTAAAATAAAGTCACAAAAAAACTCTCCTGAAGCTTTAGGAATTTATTTGAATCACAGAATGATCATGCCATTGTCAAATAGCTCAAAAACAAATACAAGTATTACTTCAAAATACTACTAGTTATATATAATAATTATAAAAAACATACCAGAATTTTCTAATGTTAAAGAACTTAATCCAAGTACCATTCTTGAACATCTTCACAAGAATAAGAAACATGAAGGCTATGGTCTTTGGAAAAGGTTTGCTATTGAACAAATCTTTGACACTTGGCAAATTACTAACTTCTTTTTTTTTTTCTTCTATTTTCTTTAAATGGCACTTTCCAAAAGTACTCTTTAGGGGTATTTGAGTACTAATTAATGGATGTATGTAAAGCACTGTCCTAATGCTAAATGTGTCCTCTAATAAAGTAACTGTAAGGTGTATGTAAGGTTTCAGTCTTTTAAAGCACTACTATTATTTTGCTTTTTTGTTCTTGCTAAAGCTTATGTGTATATATACATATATATTTTTAACATATAAATATATAAAACATTTGTATATAAAACTTTCATCAAAAAATCCTTCATTTGAGTAGAATATATTTACTGTCAATATGCACACTGCAGTATGCTATATCTTAGGGGTTTCATTCTGAATAGTCATATTTGCTGGCTTTTTGGGCTTATGCTCTTGGGGGTGAATATAAACATTAGGGTTCCACAAAGAAGTATAGTATGAGAAAAAAACCTAATTTAGCAAGGTTTGAGTAACAATTATAAGGCTCTGAGTAAAATACAAAACAAGCCGTTGTTTGGTACCCATTAACTAAAAATCCAATGAAGTAAAAACAAATATGATCTAATGTTCAGTAGCACAACAGGGTGACTATAATTAACAATAATTTATTGTATATTTCAAAATAATTAGAAGAGTAAAACTGGAATGTTTCTAACACAATTAAATAATAAAAACTTGAGGTTATGAAAATCCCAATTACCTTGATTTGATTACTACACACTATATGCTTGTATCAAAAACATTACATGTACCCCATCAATATGTAAAACTATAATGTATCCATAATAAAATTTTTAATGAAAAAATACAAAAAACAACGAGGAGAGGAGAACAAGTAGAAGATAGTGGTCTTCAAATTTTTTTTGAATGCACATCCCACCATTAAAAAATTTTAAGTACTCCTCCACAGTACATAAACATTTATCTACTTACACTAGTAATTGAATAAGTATACAAACTGTAAGCATATGTTATCAAAATATACCAGATAAAATTAAAAACAATGAAATAAGAGTGAAGTAAACATTTTTTTAATTCATCAGTGGAGCAGTTCTTTTTGCTCCCACTGACACTATTACTGTAAAACTATCATATGGAAGAAGATTGTCCTCTGCCAGGCTAACAAATATTATGATATGCAGTTTCTACCTCATACTGCAAACTTGCATTACAAAATCAGCTTTTTCTTTCATGTTTTCTTGATTTGTGTGTGTGTGTGTGTGGTTTTTTTTTGGTCACTCTGTTAGTTTTGCAAACAAATTAGAGAGTGTTGCATTTTTATCTGTTAAATTACACGTTTGAATCACACTGAAACTCATTTGGAAATAAATGAGGAACACTTTTTATAAAGGAACACAGTATGAGGAACACAGTAAATAAATTTGGAACACTTTTATTAAATATATCAAAGACTACTACAATATTAAACAACATTGCACCTTGCAATACTAAATAAATGCATACAATCTTCTATCACAATCTTAGGTATGGCAATATAAGTAAAAAAAAACAACCACCATTTATTGAAGTGTGCAACAATGTAGAAAAACAAATTTATTATTTTTATTAAACAAAACCCAACTACAAGATTCATTTTTCTTTTATGGCTAGGTTAATTAAATAAGGTGTGTTTCAATTTGGGGAATAGAGCCTCGTGGACTGAGACCTCGTTCAAGTGGAAAGACGGTAACTGTCACTATACTTAGTTCTAATTTCAAAGCTACTCATAATGTAGAAAATAGATGAAAAAATTCAATCAAGAAAGTTGAGTAATATTTTAGAAAAAGTAGCATAAAAACCCAAAATAATTATATTAATAAACATGTAAATATGTGATAACTTTGAGTCATTTTTGCCTCTGTATTTAAATTTTTTTATTTTGAGCATGCTTACATTTATTTTGAGATCTTCTCTTACTTTAGAAACCCATTTCTTCTGATGAAGAGAAAAAATAAAGAAACTGTATTTCACTATTTGTTTAGTGGCTACATCTACCATTACATTTAGGACAATAAAGTATCAAGTCATAGCTGTGTCATCATAAATATACTGGCTTAAGATATATTTTAAAAATCACTATGTGAATTGTAATTTTAGTATAATATGTTTTCAATTTTTTGAAAATATTTAGGTGGTATAGGCCAGGAGCGGTGGCTCACGCCTGTAATCTCAGCACTTTAGGAGGCCAAAACGGGCAAACCACTTGAGGAGTTCGAGGCCAGCATGGGCAACACCGTGAAACCCCGTCTCTACTAAAAATACAAAAATTAGCCAGGCGTGGTGGTGGGCACCTGTAATCCCAGCTACTAGGGAGGCTGAGGCAGGGGAAATCTGGGAGGCGGGGGTTGCAGTGAGCTGAGACTACGCCATTGCACTCCAGCCTGGGCAACAAGAGTGAAACTCCATGTTAAAAAAAAAAAAAAAAAAAAAAAAAAGATTTAGGTGGTATAAGTGCAGTTTTGTTGCAGAAGTATATATATTTTATAGTAGTAAGGTTTGGGCTTTTAGTGTAACCACTGCCAAGATAGTGTACATTGTACCCATTAGGTAATTTCTCATCAGTCAGAACAATGTACAAATGCAGTGATAATATCTGAGAATGCGAATGTTTCTGTTTTCAAAAGAAGTAGGAATTTTTTTCTCCTAATGTGACATTCAGTGTTTGTTCCCAAGTTCCATAACACTAACTACTAACATAATCTACAAATTGATGTTAACTTTTTAAAATATTATGGATATCAAGATATGGATTTGGGGATTGCTGAATGTATATAATTGTATTGATGAGAATATCTTACAAATAAACATGTTTGATAATGTCCATAATGCTGCTAACCTAATTTTATAAATTAATGTTACATTTTCCAGTTATTATGGATATAGAGTATGGATTTGGCAATTATTGAATATATCTAAAAGTATTGATGAAAATATTTTAAAATAAATGTTTTATAGCTGTTAAGTTTGCAAAGCATATATATGTTTGCTTACTTGTTGAATTTTTATATTGATAATGTGTATATGCAAATTACTGCTGTAAAATGACAATAAATTTGTTAATGTAAAGAATAATTTTTATTTTTTTGACATGGAGTCCTGCTCTGTTGCCCAGGCTGGAGTGCAGTGGCATGACCTCAGCTCACTGCAACCTCCACTTCCTGGGTTCAAGAGGTTTTCCTGCCTCTGTCTCTAAAGTAGCTGGGACTACAGGCACTCACCACCATGCCTGGCTAATTTTTGTATTTTTAGTAGCGATGGGGTTTTAACCATGTTGGCCAGGCTAGTCTTGAACTCCCAATCTCAGGTGATCTGCCCGCCTCGGCCTCTCAAAGTGCAGGGTATACAGGCATGAGCCACTGTGTCCAGCCAGGAATGTATCTTAACAGAATAATTGTATTACTACAACCATGAAGGGGTGGCAAGATGGCTGAGTATTGTACACTTGTTGTAACTCTCCCCCAAGTGTGTGATCTTAATTCCTTAGCATCTCTAAATCTAAATTGTCTTGTCTCTAATACAGAATCATGCTAGATTATTTCTAAAGTCTCTTTGATCAATAAAACAGCTTTCTGCAGTGGTCATATAACAATTAATTTTATTAATATAAAATCATATTAAAATGTGAAATTGCAAGTCTATATAGTATAAGAATGTGATGCAATTTACCAGTCTTCCTGTTTTCTTGTTTTGTTTTGTTTTTTAAGATATTAGAAATCTTTACCAGGGTAGGTTCAGAGATACCAGCTCAACCACATGGTGGAAGACGATTTATGGACAAAACAAGGAAAGTGATGTACAGAACACAGAAGTGAAGTAAAGAAACAGACTAATTTGGTTATAGCTTGGTGTTTGCGTTTTTTGAACATGGTTTAAAGAGTTGGCCACCTTTGATTGGCCAAAACTCGGTGATTGGCACAAGAGTAGGCTACAGTCTGTTTACAATGTCATTTAGGTTATAGTTCACAATGTACGGACAAATCTTTAGGCTGAACTTAAAATGTGTAAGGAGGTATCTTAAGGCTAAACTTGATTTAACAATTCTTCCCCATTGGTCATCCTCTCAATTTTGAGATTGACCAAAACATTAGTCATTGATGTCATTATCACTATTGTAAATGTACTTATTTAGTCTTGAAGCCCACTGCAAAATAACAGAACAGTGAGTTTTGTAAGGTGGGAACAAAGACTTCAGGTTATTTTTTGTAAGGGTTACAGTAGAGGGTACCTCCTTATGCTGGAATGTCCTATTTACAGGATAAGAACAAAGTCTAGTCTTTTATAGGATCTATGTGTTTCCTTAAAGTCTTAGTTTGATTATGTCACATTTAGCACAAGTGACTCCATTTTGGTTTAGTTTTGTCTGTTGGGGCTTAGTGCCTAAGCTCAGTCCTAAACAATGGTCTCCCATAAGTTTGTTTAAAAAATTTGCCCCTTTTGGCCAAGTTCTCACTTAGGTAAGAGTGTGGGCAAAACTTAGGACCTTCACACCATTCTCAGTTACCATAATTTTGAGTTTCCAGTCTCAGCAGGTCATTCATTGGTTACATTGCCATCATGGCCACAAATTTGTTTCAGCTCTTGTCATTCTAGTTAAAGAGAGACCGTTTGATATTCTAGGGATGGCTGCAAGCAAACATTTAAAACTTTTGAGAGAATACAGTGCACCAGGGAGACTACTATTATGACTATCAGGAGGAAAATACCAATGGTTTGATGTATGCTCTTTAGCCAGGGTCCCCATAAACCAAACTAATGAAAATCAAATAAATCAAAACATGAGCTAGATAGAGTCTACTCACTTCAACTAAGTAGTCTCTTTGTTAATCCCAATAACTGAATATCTATAATACCCAATGTGATGTATTTCTGTATGGGCAACAAGTCCCAGCAGCTGCACAGATATTTCTGGTTTAGCCAGTAAGTAATCTAGAGCAAATCTATTTATTTATCATAACTTTCACAAGAGAATTCAGTCTGTTGTGCATCCATAGGCTTTACAGTAGAATCTGCCGTAGAGCCTATCATGAGGGATAAATTCCTAGTGATTGCCTCATCTACTCCAAACCATGGGGGGAAAAAAGACCTAACAAATGATGCCCTTCTAGAATAGTGAAGGCCTCTTGGAACAGTTCTCTTTAATCCATGATGTGAGTTAAGCAGAGTGAACAAATGTTCTGTTTCTGACTGATTATGGGGCAACACATGAACCATTAAAATTCTTTGCCTACATTGGGCCTTCATCTTTCATCTATGAAGGTATAAGCTTATTCATGGAAAAAAACTGGCCATAAAATTATTCAAAAAATGATAGTACACCCCATGAGTGCACACAACAGACCCTCTTTTCACTCTGTTGTTCATAGAGGCAGAAACAAGGGGAAAAAAAAGAAGGATAAGAGTCTCAAGATATTAGAGATGTCTTGATCCATGATCTTGGGAAAAAGCTGTCCACATCAAGGATGCCATCTTCTTCTGGGGAGAAACTTCCCTGATTAGCTTTAACTTAAGGTTTTCAATGGGTGTACAGTTTCAAGAGGGTGGAAAGACACTTATGAGGTGTGAGATTATGAACTCAAGGTTCAAGGTCCCGAAGTGTTGCTGCAGTGTAGATGGCAAGGTCAGTCTTTCTCTGATATTCTCAGAAGATCCAGTCTTTGGGTTCTAGATTGTGAAGGGATTGATTGTCCTGTCAGTGAACCATGAAAGGCTTTCTTTACCTGGTGAAAATACACTGTGGCATAATGAGCTACTCTTATAACATCAACCTTCTTGCATGGGAAAACTTTTATACAACCAGAAAACATGCATTGAAAATAACAATTGAATGAAATCTCCTTATAAATATATAAATGGCCAATCAGGTAGCAGAATGTACCTGAAATTTTGATAGTCTTTCCAGGAATATGGGTTTGATAAGCCAAACATTTGTCATAAACCATATTAGCAATTTAGAAGTCACCACACAGAGGCCGGGCATGGTGGCTCATGCCTGTAATCCCAGCACTTTGGGAGGCCTAGGCGGGTGGATCACGAAGTCAGGAGATGGAGACCATCCTGGCCAACATGGTGAAACCCCGTCTCTACTAAAAATACAAAAAATAGCTGTTGTGGTGGTGCGTGCCTGTAATCCCAGCTACTAGGGAGGCTGGGGCAGGAGAATAGCTTGAACCAGGGAGTCGGAGGTGACAGTGAGCCGAGACTGTGCCACTGCACTCCAGCCGGGTTACAGAGCAAGATTCCATCAAAAAAAAAAAAAAAAGTCAGCACACACACACAGATATTTAATTTGGATCATTTTATCTTTATAATGATAAATGATGGAATGCAGAATTTATAATAACAAAAGCTTTTAGGACTCAGAAAGGACAAGACAGCTGTCCTGGTTCTCCAGTGGTGCATAATTAACACTGGACAGATACCCTCTTGAATACCAGTTGTCTCTCCAACTTAGATGCTTCACACTGATAACTAATGCGTCATCACTGGTGATTTGAATTAGACTATGGAGTTCATTCAAATTGTATATCTAAACAATTTCAGTACTGGCTGATGTAACTTAAGTATCTGGCAAAGTATTTTACTGGTATTTAATTAAGCTTTGTTCTGTTTGGGTTAGCAGGTTTATAAACCAGTCAACCTTTTCATTAAAGTTCCAGAAATTTGGCCCCAATCCAAGTAATATGATTCTAAAGTTAACCTGTATTCACGAGTACCTTTCAGGGTCCTTTTCGTCCTTCCGTAAGTTTCCTTAAAGACACCATATTCTAGGATTTTGCCTGCTTGTTAAGTTCTGAGAAACTGCATCAGAATTAAGCAATTAACTGTGAAAATAACTTTAAATAACTATGACAACTGTTTGTGTCATAAAGACACAATTGACAAGAAAATTTGATGATTTCTCTTGTCTACAATAATTTAACATAATAAACATAATTATGATTGACGGCATATACTCAGACATATTAGAATTTTAGAAATCCCATACAATTTTATAAAATACATTTATATATATTATATTCCTTAATATATAACCTGAAAAATATATAACCTAAGAAAACCTTATTTCTTTTTTGACAATGCTTCTCATGTAACTTAACATGGCAAATAATCATCTTTACAACCTTTTGGATGCTTTAGGGACACTCTGCAGCATCCCAAAGTTATAGGTCAAAAAAGACTTAATTTTAAATCTCAAATTTGATTTTGGAAAGCCTGTCAAATATGCTAAAGGTTTAAAACACTTGACCAAAAAAGGATCACAGTTCACCATAAAACAATAGTCATTCATTTAACCAAAGTGATAATTAAAAGATTTTTAAAAACAAAAACTGGTACCCTTTGATAAAGGACACTTAGTTTTCCAAACAATCAAAAGTCCTAAGACAGCATGAAAGAGAATCTGTCTCTTCTTTCCACTTTTTTTTTTCCTTTTTGCAGTTTACTTAAAAAGTAAATGAAAACATTTGACTTTGTCTTCTTAAAACAATACCAAATTTTCATTCAAAAAAGAAAATGCAATTTTACTTTTGGATTAGTGTATTATTAACACTAACACTAATTTTAATAAAACCTCATAAATTTATAAAATCTATCATCTTTTAACTACACACAATTTCCATAAATTTCATTTTACATTTTTCCTCAACTTTTTATATTCATCTTGTTTTATTTATTTTTTACTCCTTCAATTTGAAACCTTTAAGTAACCTTAAACCAGATAAAAATTTTAACATACATATTATGCCTTTTAAAACTTTCTTCATCAAATGCATATTTTCCTTTTGTTTCTACATTCTGTATACAGAATTGTTTCTCTTATATGTAGTAGTTTTTAACTCTCAGCAACCCTAAATTCTAGTGGAAAGCCTGGAAACCAATTTTAAATTGTTTATATCAATATTTGTAGATAAAAACCATTTTATAATTTAAAAAAATAGTTCTCTGATTATTGTTTATTAGCAGATATACGTATATTTAGCTTTTTTATAACGTGAAAATAATATATCAAGGTATATAGACTTAAACTCATGTTTAATAATTAGTATATCGGTATCTTAACTTGCAGATGACTCAGACATTTTATGATTGTCTATTACTTAATTTAACATAACATGACTTTAAGATTTTAAGCTATGAAAAGAATTTTGAAGCTTTGACACAGGTAACCTTCCTAACATCTTTCTCTAGTAATTCTAGGTCTCAGGTAGCCACGAAGTACCCAGGAGTACTATGAAGATCAAAGCCTGTCTAAGTCCACCAGGACAGAAAACAGCTGTAAAGACTATACCTAAGAATCCAGTCCATCATAAAATAGCCAGGAGGCAAAACAGGGAAAGCAGAGGAAAAAGGGGCTATTTTGAGCTTGATTCTGGCTTGTAGCTGCTGATCTAGGGACGAAGAACATGTCTCTAGACTTCATCGTGGCCACCTACCCAGACCCCTGAATCCAGAGACTTTAAACCAAAGACATATGGTCACAGTCAAATCAAACAAATATCGAATTATTTTTAATCAATAATTTTGAAGCCATTTCTATTTCATCAACAATTTAAAAACTTGCTTTATTTACCAAATATCATATACACATAACACATGCAGACATACAAACACACAGAAGTAGATTTTACAGCTCACAAAGGATCTTTATTTGCAGGCTTTTAAATCGTTTTTCTTTTCCCCATTCAGTCTACCAATCTTTCAATTACCTGTTTTATTGCTGTAAGCAATTGCTAACTAGGCAACAAATTTGCATTTCTAAAGGGACAGCTCTTAGGTGGAAAAAATTATATTTCATTAGTTCAGAGCTGAGATATTAGGCCTAAGTATTGTGTCATTATTTGCTCAAAGAAAAGGTGAAAACAATTGTTCAAATAAAAGTTCACTTAAGACAAGATGGCGAAAAAATAACCTTAAACAAAGCTATGACTTATTTTGTAAATTTAAAAGACTGGTAAGAATTTCTAATGTACATAGGCAGACATCTTTTAAAATGGAGATATTCTTTATAGATGTAAATTTGTTTTACAAAAGAGTGTCAAGACAATCAATTAAATTCCATAAAAGTGTATTTTAGTTTAATATGGTGCTCATTTTTACTTAGCTACTGTTTTATTTTTGTTTATTTGCTTGTTTGTTTTTGTTTAGCTAAAATTACTGATTTCAGGATAAAGTTCATTAAGGAATAGGCCCAAGAAACCATTTTTCCTGCCTAGACTCAGCATGGATATATCTATAAAAGAAGCAAGCCTATTTTTTTCAAGGACCTACCTTTTATAAAGGCTTTGCCAAAGATATATTTCTTTCCACTTTGGGGACAGGATGGTAACTAAGCCAAAAGGTAGCAGATTTCATTTTATCTATTAATTGGTCACTTAAGCTTTTTATCTGCCTTTTAAAGTCTTTAAATAAAAATACGGAAATCTTTTTAGAAGCTGCTGCATATCAATAGGCATCCCTAGATGAGGCAAATTTGGGAGCCATCATTTTCAACTGCACTTTAGGGCAGTGGTGTTCATTTGGAATGTTCCACTGTAACTAACCTCTAGCAAGATTTCACCATTTCTGTAAAATTTTCCTTCTTCTGGTGCCTAATATTTATGCATGCATAACCCAGAATTAACACAGTTCTTCAAAAATTTAGGATCCCATTTTTAACTCAAATATTGGCTTTGGCTCTCAGATTCCCTCGATCTAATTAGCCAGTAATTTTTTCCCTACATAAACACACAAAACATTAAACAAAGGATATACAGCATAAAAATCTTTACGGGTTTCCAAAAGCCAAATTATACACATCTTGCAATATTTCCATTTATTACCAGTTTCTTTATGACCAAGTCAGAC
Organism: Pan troglodytes; assembly: GCF_028858775.2. Lineage (NCBI taxonomy): Eukaryota > Metazoa > Chordata > Mammalia > Primates > Hominidae > Pan > Pan troglodytes. Next base: position 20,640,788 of record NC_072420.2, read on the forward strand.
TTAAGAGCCTTTTAACTGGATCCAATCCAGTTAATTACCAGATCTGATCCTGGACCCAGTCCAGTTTCTGTCATTACTCCCAAACCCAGTTTTGTCATTACTCCCAAACCCAGTTTTGATGATAAATATGTTCAAAGAAACTTGGAGAGCTCAAAACACAAATCTGTGGAGCTTTGAAATCCAAGAGAACTTACCGTGATCCCCAGCTACCTGGGGAAAGCAGTGGACGCAGTGGGGTTGGTGGGTACCTCTCGTGGTCGCTCAGCACTCATTTGAGTTGTTAGACACTGTACTCCAGATCCTACTTCTGACATCATCTGTTAAAATAAAAGCCTTAGGTGATTTAATTTAAGACTTTAATTGTGCAAAGAATAATTTGCAAATTGAGCAGCCTCTGGAGCCAGAGTAGGCTCAGGGACCCCAGTGCAGCCACCTGGTGAAACATTTATGGACAGAAAAAGGAAAGTAATGTACATAATATGGAAATGAGGTACAGAAACAGCCAAATTGATTACAGCTTGGCGTTTGCCTTATTTGAACATGGTTTGCACAGCTGGCCACCTTTGATTGGCCAAAACTCAGTGATTGGCACAAGTGTAGGCTACAGCCTGTTGACAATTTCATTTAGGATATATAGTTCACAATGTAGACAGAAACCTTTAGGCTAAACTTAAAATATGTAAGGAGGTAACTTTAGGCTAAACTTGATTTAACAAAGTGTACACCATGGTGAATACAAAATTAGGTATGATAAGAAACAATTATTTAGAATGAGAAAAAGTAACAAATAAATTTGTACAAAGCTTACAAATACCATAAACAGAAAAATTCATACAGATAAATGTTTCTGAATTAAATTCCTGAAACAAAGCTATAGCATTTTGTTTTAACTTTTTTGCTGCCTTCTTTTAGATTACTTTATCATGTGACAATTTTTAAATATGTTCTGTAGAGAGGGTTAATAAGAACTTTCATTTTCTATCATGGTTAATCACAATGTATTTCTCATTGATCACTTACATAAATTAGGTTCAGGCTTATTTCTTTTTATTCAAATTTATTTTATTTCATATTCATTCATCCAAATTGTAGTGTTTTTCTAATTTAGAAAAAAAACTCCTGTCTTGTTAACATTTTATATGAGCTGTAAGATGTGACAGAATTTTTTGAAGACTAGTTTCTTGTGTCTTTCAAAAAAATTTTTTTTTTCTTTCTCTATTCCTGACATTATTCTAGGGACAGGTTCTGAAGGGCATGTTCCCATGTGATGTAACCTCTTGCCCTGCACATTTAGTCACAGTGTCACCGCAGAGGGCAAAAGTATATTCCTTGGAGGATATTACAATGGGGTGGCCATCAATATCAATATCAATCTAGAGGGAAGTCACTCCAAAACCACATGAAAATATCCCACTGAACCCAACTAAATAGATCTTCAACTCATGTTCCCCTTAACCCAGATCCTGTAACTGAACTCAGCTTCAGCTGCTCTCTACTCAAAACCTCAAAAGCCAAAACTAAAGAGACAAGAGTAAGTGAGAGGAAAAGCAGGTCTACTCATGAGCCCACAACCCGAGGAGATGGCAGATTTGCATCACAGAGACCATCTCTCATTTATCATTCTGGCCAAAGGGGATTCATAGGCAAGGGGCTTGAGAAACTGTGTGCAGAATTTGGCTATGTGTAGGTCAGCAGGTGTTGTTCCAATGATTATCTTGAGTAATGGGCCATCATCTAGTGGTCTGGCAGGCATCAGTAAGACTGCAGCATGACTGAAGATTAACTGCTCAGCATTTTTCCAGGGTTGGATATTTTACATTTCACAGCCCTGGCTTTATTTCAAGGTTAATTGTCAGAGTTCGTAAGCAAGCACACAGTTAGGCATTGTGAAATGAGGAACGACTATTTACTTCTAAGAAGGGAGTGACTCCCTTGGTTACAATCTCAACAATTATCTTGGCCACTACAAACACTGCATAGAAAACGAGAGAGGAAAGAAGAGAAGGAGAGAAAGGGGATGCTGCAGAAGAGAGATAGGGTGATTGTATCAGTCGGAGTTCTCCACAGAAGGAGAATCAATAGATTATTTATATATATATAAAATATATGTGCTGCAAATATGTAGTTAAAATATGTAGTATTTTATATTTTTGAAAGTATTCTGTATTTATAAAATTGTGTAAAAATGTATAATATTTTACAAACATATAAAATATTCATTTATTATTGTTATTGATAGACATGAAACAATGATATTTTATATGAAAAACCATATTTTATGTTTATACATCAATATATATAATAAAATATAATACTTCATATGTATAAATATAGATATATATGTACTTGTGTATACTTATGAATATATAAAAGTATACAAAAACACACATATATTAATTTTATTTTACCAGACTGACACATTTGTGAATGCTGACAAGTTGGTTATTTATAGGACACAGGCTGAAAACTCAAGCAAGAGTCGATGTTGTGTTCTTGAGGCAGAATTTCTTTTCTAGGAAACCTCAGTTTTTGCTCTTAAAGCATTCAGCTAATTGGATGAGACCTACTCACATTATCAAGAGTGATCTCCTTTACTTAAAGTAATCTGATTGTAGATAATAACATCTACAAATTACCTTCACAGCAAAGCCTAGAATTGTATTTAATTAAAAAACTAGTTACTATAGCCTAGAAAAGTTTACACATGAAATTAATTTATACATGCAAAGTTTATAAAAAGTAACGACACTATAAAGATGTTGCTATACCCTAATGATAAATTTGTTACTATTTCTTATGGATTTTGCAGAGTAGCAAGTGCAGAACAATGCTGGCTAGTTTACTGAAAATCATTGTGTATCGAGGTAAAGATTTTACTGAATAGGGGAAAATCCTGTGTTGTATTTTTGTGGGGGTGGGGATCAACACTGGCATACTTGTTGGGAAAACAGACAGTTAGGTACCAGGGCAAATGATGCTTTTAGCACCAAACCCCTATGTTTTAGAAATTGGAACTACATTCACCTATGAGCAGCAGTGCACGGCTACTATCTTAGAACTGCCTTGGTGGCTGCTTGTACCTACCTACTCAAGGAGTCCTAGTATTTCAAAAAGCTCCTGTTAAATAATCACACAAAAATACAAAGGACAAGACTGAAAGACCCTGAGTCATTGGAAATGGCAAAGTTTTGATGACTCACATTATGTCTTACCTAATATTTGTTTTTTATATATCCAACTCATTTTACAGCTTAACTCTTCTCTTAAAAACTTTTTTAAAATTTGGGATTATGCAATGATTAATAACTAAGAGGTTAAACTCATGATCCTAATATTCAAGAATTAACGTGTGTATGAGGAGGCAGAGGGAAAGATAGAAGCAACAAGCAGTAACATAACAGAAAATATATATTTTTTAGCAAAGAAAATTTATAGTAAGCAAACTAACTTCAGGGCTGTTGAAAGAGGGATTGATTTTTAAAAACACAAAATCCTCATAGGATTGAGAAAAAGTTTTTAAATATCAATTTACATTAGATAAGAATTTTGCAATATAGTACAAAAAAGAAATCTAAAGCCTTATTCTGTTATTGTAGCTAGCTTAGGCTTTGGAAGAAAGAAAAGAAATCAAATGTATTTATTTAATCCTTTTTGTCAGTGATACCCAGGGTGAAGAATTCATCTGTAGCTTTTTCACTGCTGAGTTGAGTCTTAGAACTTCACATATATTAAAGTAAAATGTTTTACCTTCTGATCCGAAGCCTTTAAGATACAGTTCATTTCTATTTATAAAAAGAAGGAGGTTTATGTAATTTAAATTTCATGGAAATTGTCTAAGACTACCTCAGTTAGCAAAATAAAGCTTTTATTTACTACTTTTTGTTCTTAGAACGTATCAACTCAATTTTCAAAATTTTGTATGACTCACTTTTCCTTTCACATTGAGTTACAGAAGGTAAATAAGTCATTAAAAGTCTAATATGTTTTTATAAACATTTAGAAGAATGTATTGCAACAGCTAGAGAAAATAGATTTGCAATTTCCTCTAAGTTCCAATGCAGTCACTGAGTTAACATGTACTTTTTAGTTAAATGATGATCATCTGGAGAAGCAAATATATATGTGCCTTTAAAGTGTTCTACTTCTGAAAAGGCAGATAGACATTATGAAATGGAAAAATAACTCAATAAAAAGATACCACATATTAATAATTTCATTATTTGGTTTTAATAAAAATTTCAGAAACCTGGATTATTGATGGAGAGTCAAAACCAAGGAGGGAAGAATATGCTACAGTGTGGAGGAATCTTTAAAATGCTATACTAAGTGAAAGAAGCCAGGTATGAAGGTTACATGTTGTGTGAATCCATTTCTGGAGAATGTCCAGAATAGGCAAATGAGTAGAGAATGAAGATTGTTTTCAAGGGAAGAAGAGAGACCTGAAAGAGGCCAGGCATGAAGGTTACATGTTGTGTGAATCCATTTCTGGAGAACGTCCAGAATAGGCAAATGTGTAGAGACTGGAGATTGTTTTCAAGGGAAGAAGAGAGACCCGAAAGACTAGCACCAGCAAGTAAATGCTTCTCCATGGAAATGACACATATCTATTCATATACACATAGAGCTATTTGGCAGTACAGAGCAAGTAACATGGCTTTACCTACCCTTTCAGGAACTATGAAAATGCAGATATTTCATGTTCTCAGAAGGAAGAGAACCAGACATCATGATAAACAGAACTAGATTCTAAAACAATATACTTTATTTTAAACTTGGAGCCAGGATCATGTGTTACCTAACCAAAAATAATATTTTATTTAAAAATACAGTTCGATCAAAAAGAAAGAAATGAAGTTAGACAAATAATTACTGAAAATAATCAGTTTATAAGATATTATGTTAAAAATGAAGGGTTTTATAAAATCTCTAGCTTTCTATCACCTCTGTGCATTATTTTCTAGCATGCAGTGAATAATGCTGAAAAATAGACATAAATAAATAAACTGGTTATCTTTCAGTAATGGAAACATGAACTATTCTTATTGTATTCGTGTACTCTTCTAGAGGTTTTTTTCATAATTTTTCTAAAGTACATATTTATGCTAAGAAGTAAAATACTAAATACAATTTTAATGTGATTACCATTTTTGAATGGCATATCCAGTTTTGTACTGCTACACTAGAATTTTGATCCCATACATAATATTTTGTAATCACTGTTAAAACTTAAAAAGAAGAATGACTGTAGTATCCTCTTATAATAACATACATGAAATAGCAATGATAATATTGTTGAAATCTTTTATGGCCAAATAACGATGCAATCCTGTGTAGATATATTGGTAATCTAATACATATTTAAATTATGATGGGTATTTTTGTTTTTTTCAATGCATTTGAAATTATGTATTTTTTAGATATAAAGCAATAGACAGTAGAGGTTAGAGTAGTATATAGGATTGAAAGCAGAAGGAGCTGTTATTACTCTAGGCCTGAAAGAACAAGTGGAAAGACTTGTACCAGAACCTAGAAGGATAGACACCTGTAAAAGAGGTCATTTTGAGAGAAGCAATGATGTTCAGTCTAGGGACCCAGCCAGCCCATAGAGTTGGGTTATGGATCAACCCAGAACAATAAACACTCTGACATTTGCATGCATCCTCTGTCCGGTCTCCCTGTGGGGCTCTTATTGTTTGGATATAACTAGAAAAGGCATAGAAGTTGGAAGTTGTTGCATAGGTCAGGCTTCTGTGTGAGAGGGTGGAATGGGCAAGTGAACTGGGAGGAGCACACAGAGCTATCTGAAAGATGGACGCTCACTAAATTATACTTTGAGGGTGATGTGGTTTGGCTCTGTGTTCCCACAAAATCTCATCTGGAATTGTAATTCCCATGTGTCAAGGGAGGGACCTGTAATCCCGAATGGAGGGAGAAAGGGTGATTGGATCATGGAGGCAGTTTTCCCCATGCTGTTCTCGTGTTAGTGAGTGAGTTCTCAGGAGGTCTGATGGATTTATAAGGGGCTCTTCCCCTTCATTCTCACTCTTTCTCTCCTGCTGCCTTGTCAAGATGCCTCCTGCTTCCCCTTCACCTTCTGCCAAGATTGTCAATTTCTTGAGACCTCCCCATCCATTCACAACTGTGAGTCAATTAAACGTCTTTTCTTTATTATGACTCAGTCTCAGGAATTTCTTTATAGCAATGTGAAAACCAATGAATACAGAGAGGTACTACTGTATAGAGATTTTATTAATTTTTTTATTTTTTATTTTTTATTTTTGAGATGGAGTCTTACTCTGTCACCCAGGCTTGAGTGCAGTGGCATAATCTCAGCTCACTGCAACCTCCGCCTCCCAGGTTCAAGCGATCCTCCTGCCTCAGCCTCCTGAGTAGCTGGGACTAGAAGCACACACCACCATGCCAAATTAATTTTTGTATTTTTAGTAGAGACAGAGTTTCACGATGTTGGCCAGGCTGGTCTTGAACTCTTGACCTTGTGATCAGCCCACCTCATTCTTCCAAAGTGCTGGGATTACAGTTGTGAGAGAGAGAAAAAGGTATAATTTTTTCAAAGCAATCGTAGTCAGAAAAAAAGTTGAAATGACAATGTATTGGTAAGAAATTATAAGTTTTGTCTGGGGAAAATTATTTGGGAATAAAAATACTGAAAAATGAAGAGATTTATCATGCTCTATGCATCTATTTACAGATTAGGTCCATCATTTTATTCTTTCACCTGTAAATTCAGAATGAGAGAAGCACAAAATCTAATCTGTACATTAAAAAAGAGACTGGCAAATGTGAAAGAGACAAATAATCCCTTTTCTCTGGTGAATTATAAGCAATTATAACATTTAGTGACAATTTCTTTATACATTAAAGCTGTGTGAAATTTATTTTACTCAAGTAAGTAGGCCCAATTTAAGGGATGATTTTAGAGAAGAACAAGAGATAAGACATTAAGTAACCATTTAGAGAGTTTAAATGTGGAGGCTATGCACTTTGTATGTAGAGCATAATTTGTTTCTTTGCTTGCATTAATTGTGGCACATTGCTTGTTGAACTGCCCAGATTCATTCTCCCTTTCTGTTGTGCAGAGGTGTTTTGGGGAGTGGTCCACCTGCCAGGCACGACATTTACCAGCTCCCAGTGAAACAGTAATTACATGTTGGGGAGTGGATGGAAGAATAGTGTGTGTCACTGAGGGGCTAAAGTGGTGACTGCAATCTCCCAAGGGTTCTTTTGGTTCTTGTCAAACTTCTGGCAGCAGTGAATATCAGAGAGGAATCTGAGGACCTGCGCCATGTAGAGCCATTACGTACAAATAACATGAATCTCAGAGTCACCACTTAGTGGAAAGTTGTCCAGGGAGATCACCTTACCAAAAATATTAACATTTTCTTTATTATGACAAAGAAAAGCATGCCGTGTTAATGCACCTGAGAGTTGGGGATTATTTGTTGCATTAGCTAATACTAATTATTCTGTCTAAAATGGTAGCTGGTGTTAATCAAAATAGAGAATGGGAAAAAAAAGAAAGGGAACCAAAAAAAAATAGTCAGCAATGAGTCCAAACAAAGTCAGTGTTAACATATGTAGGTATATATTAAATAAATATATATGGCATATATACTTAATGTCCATTAAAATGTATATAATAAAGTGTAGAGATCTCATTTGCAGCTTAACTAATTTTTACATAGGTGTATACCTGTCTTCTGTATGCAGCTTGTTGGTAAAATCATTCAAGGGGTTTGATTTTTTTATCAGATATTGTATTTTACTGTTTTATAATGACATTTGATTCTGTTTTTAAAGATTCCCATTTTCGGTTGTAATTCTTGTCTTTTAATTCACTTGTCTGTCATTTATATTATTGAATATATAGAACATATTAAGAAATTTTTATTATATTTCCTTCACTATTTTGATTATTGTTCTGCTTCTATTTGTAATTGGTTACCTTTCACTTCCCTTTTTGAATGTCTGGTTGTTTTTAAAAGAACTATAGAGGCTCCAGAAAGTGGTTTTTTTTTTTTTTTTTTTTTCAAAGAGGGCTTTCCTTTTCCCATGTAGAGAGACAGGATAAATAACTGATAAGACAAATAAGACAAGAAATGCATTTGTTGTCCCTGGGCTGCAAATTTCATAAGACTCAACCTAACACTGGTCGGTTTTTGTTCTTGGGGCATATTCTTGGAAAATCTCAAGCTTTGCGTTGAAAGCCTATTATGTTTTTTCCTCAACTTTGAAAGCCTGGGAAATCCTGATATACAGAAGTTACCAGTTTCACTCATCCATCTCTTGCTCCTGAGGCGTCCAAAGATGGCAGACGCCTCAAAGACAAAGTGAACTGTATTTGGAAGCAAGCCCCATTTCTCTAGGGGAAATTGCCCTAATTGCTACAAGATTATAGGAGCTTACTATTCAGCTTACTAGCTCCCCAGTCACCTGCAGGCAGGTCAAGATTCACAATCTGCCCACTGGAGAAAACTGGCTATATTTGAGTATTCTCAAGTTTCCTGTTTCCCCTTTCCCCTATCAGCCCTGAACAAATTTCAAAAGATTGACAATTTTTTTTTTTTTACCTTTGAGTTCCTCTGCATAAATCATTCCTCACCCAGAGCCAAGCCCAAATGTGGTTCCAGAGCATAATCAGCATTTGCCACCAAGAAAAATCAGTGGCTACACTGATAGGGTAGTTAGCTCACCAAAGAAGAGTTTCCTGTCTTGAAATTTCAATTCTATTTTACTTTTGCTTCCATTGCTCTTTAGTTTCTTTAAAATGATAATTTTTATAATACTTTGAGCTTTTTGTAATTGTTACAATTGAACTGTTAAGATCATAACGTTTACATGTAATTTATACACAAACACAAATATATTAATTAAGTGTTTAAATGTGTTTTAGCAATCATATGTATAAAATAAAATAGAAGCAGGAGGCCTCCGTAGAAGCAGGGAGATACAACAGAAGCTATATATATGTATACATATACTTCCACATTAAAGTACATACCTTTTCCCAAGGGAGAGCTGGTCTTTTAAATATTAATACATTTATGGAGATCCTGTAACATTTCCAGTGGCTTCCTTGCACATTTAAATAGATCCAAAATTCTTCCTAGGGGTTAAAATATTATATCATCTGATTACAAACTGATATCCTGATTTTATAATTTCTAAAAGTTGGAGCACAACTTTTGGAAATTACCTATTCATTAAAAAGAAGTTTCTGTCTTCAGATTTTCCTATCATAGGGTCTACCACCCGATCTAATGCTGCAATGTCCCTATCTCTCTCCTGCCACTTTTACACTTTCCTCACATACATTGACCATTTTCTTATCCTTGAAAATGTCAAGCTTATTTTCATCACAGTTCTTGATCAGTCTCACATAACTATTTGTCTAGGATTATTGAAGTGGCAAGTTACTCCACATTATTTAAAAACCAAATGAAATGTCACATCCACAGAGAAGCTCTCCCTGAACACCTTCCTTAAATTAGCCTCTTCTCATCATGCTCAACTATAACACTATTTCACTTTCTTTATAGTATTCATTCCTATCTGAGGCTCACTCACTTATTTATCCATTCACCATTGCATACTTTCCAACATAAGAAACGTTACAATAAACTTTCTTGCATCTTTTTCTTTGCCATTTATCAAATTATTTCTAGAGCGTGTATTTGCCACACATCAACTTGTATATTAAAGTCTATGCTGCATTTTTTCTTTCACTCATTTTGCTATCCTTTCAGAGAAAGATTTTACTAACGTGTGTCTATACCAACAGTATGTGTGCTACAGTTTGAATGCTTGTGTTCCTCCAAAATTCATTTTGAAACAGAATCTCTAATGCAGTAGTATTAAGAGGTGGGGCTTTTTAGGAGGTTATAAAGTCATGAGTGCTCTTCTCTCTGAATGCGATTAATGCCCTTATTGAAGAAAGAGGCTTCACACCGTATTCAGCCCTGTAGCCCTTTTGTCCCTGCCACCATGTGAGGACACAGCGTTCCTCCCCTCTGTAGGATGCAGCAACAAGGAACCATCTTGGAAGCAGAGAACAGCCTTCACTAGACACTGAACGTGCAGGTGTCTTGGTCTTAGACTTTCCAGCCTCCAGAACTGTGAGAAATAAATTTCTATTGCGTATAAATTATCCAGTCTGTGGCAATTTGTTACAGCAGCACGAACGGGCTAAGAAATATGAATGTTCAGTAAACTAACTAAATATAATACAATGAAAATAATACAAAAATATGTACTATTTTTATAAAATGTCTTGATCTTTAGTATTTCATAATTGAATATTTTTTGATATTTATATAAATACAAACAAATTTGAATTTGTCTGATTTCACAATTTTTTATATCACTCAACATTTTTCAATGTAGTATAGAATATTTTACATATGTACACAGATCTATAATTACACATCCCAGACTCACATTCAAAATGCATTCTGTGTTGAGCAAATTATTCAAATTCAAACCCATACATAGAGGTAATATTGGCTAAAATAAAAATAATTTTGTAGTTTCAAAATACTTCTGAAATAAATTTAATTTAATAACAGAAATGAATCATTATTTCCTTAGCTTGATTAAAGAGGTATCAAAGAGCTTATTTCATTTTAATTCCAGAAAATTTAGTGATTACTGAGGAATGTTCCTGACATATGCAGTTTTTATACAAATGTTGATTTATGAGTGGCATATTTAATATTTTGGCCTCTCTTTATTGCTTCTCATCATTATGATTTTGAAAAATTCCCTAATGGGGCATAAATTTGCTAGTGTCTGTCAATACAAAACACAGTCATTAAACAATAACAAAGGCCATGACTTTCCCTCTTCTCAACTATCATATCTCCTAAACAGAAATTTGATGCAGCTGATATATTTGTATTAATAACATCTGCTGCTTTCATCATTAAATTCTACCCACCGGTTAATGCCTGGAGCTGCAAAATTATGAGAATTAGCTGAAGGAGTCTCAAATTAAAGAATAAAATGAAAACTTTGAAAACATGTATTGCCACCTATAATACTTCATAGTGGGCGAAATAACAGCCTCCAACCGTACATGGAATGCATCACACTTCTTAATAGTGGATGAAATTTAAATAAATGAAAATTATTGGAGAAAAGTTCAGTTTATATTGTTGGGTTAAGACTAGAGAATAAAAAAATAAGCTTCAGAAATGTGATAAAGTTAATTCAATGTCTGAATCCAAGATAGAGAGCCTCATTTCTCAGAAACTGTATATCTGACTATGTGTAATATTAGGTCATTTGTAATTAAGGAATATTTAAAGTAAATTTAAACATTAAATGCAGGTAACAATCTAACATATACATCATAAATATGAAAATGATTCTTTAGGCCTGTTTAACATTATAATGTAAAGATTATAGAAAAATGAATATACTAGGAGGGATATAAGTAGGTAACCATAAAGATTATATTCTAGGGATATCTTTGGTTTTAAAGTCCCTTTGTACTATAAAGTAACAAAATAAAAAAAACTATATCTTCTCCCTCATGTCAGTCACTGAGGACATTCTTGCTGACTTTATTTGTTCACTTTAGGATTTTCCTTGAAATCAAGGTTGTGTTGTACATGATTGCCATAAATTGATCATAATCACTCCTGCATTATCTAATGTGGGTCTACGTACATAAGATAAGAATCTACCTCTAGGTTTTGGAACCTTGGTTGGGAGAATTTCTATGTAAAATTCCTTTGTTTACATGCCTGGCTAATTCTCTGCTTTGTTCTCATCTAGAGATTGCTAGATTCTTTTGTTCACTTAGACTATGATCTTCATTTTCAGAATTCATAAGGCCATTCAGTTGATCTGTGCATTCTCTTCCCAACATTATATTTTAGCAGCATGCTCCATGACACTTCAACACTCTCAATGTTTTGGTTAAGTGGCTTGTAGCTCCTTGTCATAATAATTTGAAACATTTGCCTTCATTTGGAAACATTTTTAATAAGTACATAACAAATCATAGATTATTTTTTAGAGCTTCAAAAATTACTAAAATAGTAAATCTCCAATTTTCCAACTGTAAATTAAATTATTTTGTGATATACAGCTTCATTATAATACACTACAGATTTTAAAAATCTGTCTCATTATAAAAGTGTCAATTTCCAATGATGCTGTTGATTAAAGAAATTTAACATTTTATCTGAATACTACAGGATTTAAATTGTTTGCTAATATATATAGGGTTCATAGAGTGTTAAGACATATAATGATTCATCAAGCAAAAATTAATTCAGGATCTAAAATCAATGGCAGGCTTAATGCTTTTTAAAATAGATAACACTGTTTTAATTAAAAATGTCAGCGATGTAATTACTCCTTAAGCAAAAGGCCACAGAGGAGAAAATTGAATAATACTTAAGTTGAGCATATGAAAAAATTAATTTGTGTTAAAAAGTAGCAATTAGACATTTCCTTGGCAGCATAAGAGATCATAATCTCAAGTCTTGTGCTCATTTGCAAAATATAACTTATTAGATTTAGTTTAAAGAAAAATCGTATATTTTTAAAACTGTAGAAAATAGCAGTGGTTACAAAATCCAAAAATTCATCTTATCTTAAAATATTTCTGGGATATTTCAGATTTCATTTGACCCTTTAAATCTTTTGCTTCTTCTTTCCTGTAGTAAGTCAGGACTAAAATTTCAGTCACACTAAAATTTTAACATTTCTATATTATTTTGAATTTCTTAGTTAATTGCCAAAATATGTACTTCTTGATATCTGAAAAAACTGATCACTTAAGATTGGTCAGTTTGGGAGTGGATGTGTAGTTTGTTTACAGGGATCTTGAAGAGGCTCAATTTGAAATTCTGAGGAATGCCAGCAATGAGAAGACAGTCAGAGAAAGAGGATTCAGTGAAGACACTTGAGAAAGAATGTTCAGAAAATTAGGAGTAAAAACGTTGATGTCTTGGAAATATAAATAAAAAGAAAGAAAAGATAATCACATTGTAAGAAGACATGCCAAAGGTATAAAATGCTTCAGAGAGATTAAGAATTAAAATATACCCATTTGATTGAGCAATCAGTAGGTTTATGGGGGTCATATTTATGAGTCATCTAGTGAAAAGGTAAAAGTAAATGCCTAAATGAAATAAGTGAAAAAAGCTGATGAGGTGATGAACTGGATTATAAATTGTGGTTTGGAAAACCTCATTTGGATAGATTAGCCACCTGAATGTAAGCAAGGAAGCAGAGAAGTAAGTCCTGGAGAAGGAGGGGTATACGAATGGGTGTTTTTATGCTTCATGTCATCTATAATTTATCTGTTCAGAAGCAAGTATGATTCCTGATAGACAGAAAATATGAGTGGTAGGAGATACCTGTCTGGGAAAAGAGGCATGTAAGATGGCTGGATTAAAGCTTTGAGATCGTTTACCTTGAGTAAAATTATGAATTAAAATAAATTACACAGAGCTTATAATTTTCAAGAATAACGAATTGAAAAAAAAAAAGCAACAGGCATGTCCAGGTGCTTATCTGACACATTTCTCTGTATCAAAATCTACTTGCATGCTAAATTATATAGCTCTTTAAATGAAGAGTTAAAGCCATCACTCAGCTATGCCAAGAACCTCAGAAGTACTAGGGCTTGGGTTCTGAGAGTGGTTAGAGCCCAAGATCATACTGAGGAGGCACCAGTTTAGCATTTGCTTAAGGAGGAGGCAGTGCATTTGGTCTCAGATATTTGCATGTAGTACTGGATGACCAGTAAAGGGATGTTATAACTAGTGGTTCTTTGACTACAGAAGACCAGCTATTCATTCTCATTAAGGGGTGCCAGGTGTGTTTTAATGAATGTCTGCAGCAAGATAGACTGATGATATCACTGGGAGTTGGGCAGAGAATCAAGACAGTGAGATTTAAAGCTCAAGAAGGATTCACTATGCCATCAATGGCATGACAATGGAGGCTATGAACATGATATGAAATGTAGATGAAGTCTAGAAATTGAGGAGATGGCTACCTTTGTGGCTTATATTTACACTGGCTGCATTAGTAACTATTTTAGAAGGTCTATGTGTCCTACTAAGTGCTATTGTTCTTCACACATTGTGTAAGAAAAATTAAATCTTCATGAGAAAATTGGAAACATATTAAGTTGTCAGGAGTCTACAGTGTTGGTCCTTCAGGCTTCAAAAGAACAGGAGATATAGACCTTGAGCAAAATATCTCACAAACCAGTTGATCAAGTTTGATGTTTGTTGAAACCTTTGTGGTCACTGTGACTTTGATAATCTTTGTGGTGAGACCTTGCCATGGACACAGACATTTATAAAACAATACGCGCTATAACTGGAGCATTTCCAGTATCCTGTTTTAAAGTCCTGGGTATTGTTATTAAATTGCTTTTTGTTTGAAAGACTGTGCTGGAATTCCTTTGCTTGAATTCTTCTTCTAAGCTTTATAGTCTGTGTAAGCACACAGATTAATTCTCTATTATTGCCCTGGATATATGCAATGCATCTATGGTGATTCTATTATATTTATGTATTTTTATACCACCAGTTTTAACTAGTTCTCTTCTTCTACTTAAAGAGTGACAAAATATGCCTGCTGATTGATGATAGTTTGAGTGTCTACAATTTTGTGGGAAAAAATATCTGTAATATTTTTGGGCTTTTAAAGGTGTCAGTTTTCGTCTACCAAGTCAGCCTCTGTCTTTTCCAAAGATGAGAAAGCAATGAATGATGAACTCTCTAATAAGCATGCAATTCTTAATAATAATGAAGAAAATTTAACCCAGGTAATTGCATAGCAAACAGTAGAAAACCCCCTAGAGAAATGAAAATCCAATGCCTTTATGAAGAAAAATATGTAAAACTTAATCTGTAATTTTGCAACTAAATGAATTTGAATATCAAATGTATCTGAAAATGCATCTTCCTGTGTTAACCAGAATTGTAAGATGTTTCCTGTGACATTTACTCCCAGGTATCAGTCCTATGACTATGTTACGCTACATGCCAAGAGACTTTGCAAATGTAGGTGAGATTAAGGAGCTGATTATAAAATAGAGAAAGTATTCAAGTATAGCTAACCTAATCACATGAGCCCTTTTAGAGCAGAGTTTTCACACTGCTGACAGAAGATGAAGTCAGAGAGATTTGAAGCACAAGAAGGATGTTACCATGTACTTGCTGGCTTTAAAAATGGAGGGAGTTATATGAGAAGGATTGCAGGTGGTATCTAGAAACTGAAAACAGCCCTTGGATACAATAAGAAACTGAATTTGGCCAGCAACCTGAATGAGCTTGGAAGGGAATTCCTCCCCAGAAACTCCTGATAAGAGCTCAGCTCAACCAAGACCTTGACTGTAGTTTGTAAGAAACTAAACAGAGACCAAGCTGAACCTATCTGGACTTGTGACCTTCAGAAACTGTCATATAATAAATGGATGTAGTTTTAAGTAATTCACAACTAATTTAATGGTAATTTGTTACTCACCAATGGAAAACTAAACCAGTTCCTCAAATAACATACTCGAAAGACAATCATTTTAAGTTACCATTAATTTAAAACAAGAACAATTCTCTCTTATATTTACACAACAATATGTCAACAAAAATGACCTTAGCAGATGGCTGGCTTTTATTTCTGTTAGCATTCATATTTTCAATGTCAACTCTTTCACTAAAAACTAAATGCACTAAAGACAATTTTAAGAATAAACAAACAAGTAATTTATTTCTTCATTGCTGAAATGAAAATCGTAAAATTTTAAAATGCACTAGTATGGTAGGCCTCTTTATTGTTAAATTTGCATTTTATTTGGTATTAAAACATTAAGACAGGCTGGGCGCTATGGCTTATGCCTGTAATCTCAGGACTTTGGGAGGCCAAGGCAGGTAGATCACTTCATGTCAGGAGTTCAAGACCAGCATGGCCAACATGGTGAAACCCCATCTCTACTAAAAATACAAAAATTAGCTGGGCGTGGTGTTGTGTACTTATAATACCATCTACTCAGGAGGCTGAGGCAGGAGAATCACTTGAACACACGATGCAGAGGTTGCAGTGAGCCGTGATTGCGCCACTGCACTCCAGCCTGGGTAACAGACTGAGACTCTGTCGCGAAAAAAAAAAAAGCCCTTAAGACAGAAACCTTTACGTCCACTGTAGTATGAGACTGTATTATTTGGCCAAAATTATTTCTATTTTCTTCAATCCTGCTATGACTTCCCTGTGGGTTGATATGACTTTCACATACTCCACTGATGAAATATGAGACTTATTTGGCCAATGGAAGAAGGACAGAAGTGAAAATCAAACAGTTCTAAGATTATTCCTTAAGAAGCATAACAAGTTTCCCCTCGTCCTTTTGGAGCTTTTACTGTCTTCAATGAGCAAGCAGCCCCCAGGCAAATATTGTAAAATAATTTAATTGCAGTATTAGGATTGATACTTCTAACAGTTAAGAAATGGGAAATGCACTGGCACATTTGTCTGTTTTTCTTTTAAATAGGAGTCTGAATTATGCCTAATCCTTAAGTTCAAATTTTAGAAATACTGTTTTTACATAGACTAAGATGTATCTAGACCTTCGAAGATGAGTATGTCTAAGTTTTAGGCGTTTCTCTTAAGTCGATCAATATACTATAGGCCTTTAAAATATAAAAATATTTTATTTTTAAAAGTCTTTTTTAAGTCAATACGTGTTACCTTCGTTAAATCAAGTTGAGCCTAAAGGTGCCCCGTTGCATAGTTTAAGTTTAGCCTAAAGGTTTTTCTGTACATCATCAACTATAACAAATGGAGGTGTAACCAGACTGCAGCCTACACTTGTGCCAATCACTGAGTTTTGGACAGTCAAATGTAGTCAACTGTTTGAACCTTGTTCAAATAAGGCAAATGCCAAGCTGTAACCGATCCACCTGTTTCTGTACCTCACGTCTGTTTTCTCTACATTTCTTTCCTTTCTCTGTCCATAAATCTTATTCCACTTTGTGGCTACATGGGAGTCTCTGAGCCTACTCTGGTTGAGAAGGCTGCCCCATTCACGAATCATTCAATGCTCAATTAAACTCCTTTACATTTAATTTGACTGAAGTTTTTCTTTTATCATCTTCTTTGAACCACTGAGGTTTTCTTCTAAAACATGATGATATACAAAAAATTATCTTATTAATGATGTGCATGTTTGAATTCAAACAACAAATGGTTTTCCCTATTTTGAGCATCTAGCTTTGTGGAAGATATATAGTCCCATTATATAATAGAGCTACCTTGTACCAGGACAGAGAAATGTCTTTGAATAATATATCAAAGAGTGGGCTCTGCCTCATTGCCTAAGTAATCAATTTCACGGTAAGACTAGTCAGCTTTACAGATGAGTGTAATGCAGGGGAAAGGTTCAGAAATATATTATTATATCTACTTGAGAAAAATACATCTTTGAGTACAGTACTTAAACTAAAAATTTTACAATGCATAATGGGAAACAAAGTGCATTGGAGGCTAAGTGGAAAGAATTGATGTTCATCTTTGAGCATAGGGAAAAAAATTTTAAAGAAAACTAAAACCCATCCAATTAAGTCCTACCTATTTGATACTTGAATTTTTCCTTGAAACTTTTCTGAGATTTTAAATAGGCCCATAACATTCTGCTCTTAAAGATAGGAGAGAAAAAATTTTACTGTAATACTTACTCTATGAGGCACAAATTGAAAATATTTTGTAATATCGAAGATATATTATAAACCTTTTGTGTGTCATTAAAAATAAAAATAGGAATGCATGAAAAGAGTTGATAATTTTTATAGTATATGAAAATACAATTTATAGCAATGGAACAAAGTTTTTCTAGCGACATTTCAGAAGATTATTTTAAATATATTCTGTTGTTGATATTATTTATTACTATTATATTAAGAAAAAATGCTTTTACATTTAACAATACCAAAATGTGAAGTTTTATAAATATATATTTTTTAAAAAATACTAGTTTCTATATATTCACATAAAGGAAAAAAATACAGATTTTTAAAAATTCTGTGATTTTAAATTTTCAAAATGTTCATATTAGCAGAAACCTCCAATGCAATTATTATATATGTGCAAATTCTTATTTATATAAACATATATTTACTTATCTGTGTTGAAAAATCTTTAAACATTTTAATCACTACTTTAAAAATAACACTCTTTTTTCTTGTATAGCTATTATAATAAAAAATTTTAACATATAATCAGTTTTCATTCTTGGATCACAGAATCAAGTATGATTCCTTTTTATTGAGTGGTATATGGAAAACTTTGAGAAACAAACATCCTCATAAGCGAAGGTGGATTTTTATTTACAAATTCTGCATAAATCCATTGTCTTTTAGAACAATCTTCATGGGTCACAAACAAAAATATGTTCTCAAAACATGAAGCATTACCACTTTAGCATTTCTCTTACAAATAGAGAGAAACTTATACCTAGCTCTTTTTATTTATTTATTTATTTTTGCATAGTTATTTCAAATATTTTAAGTTTAGTCTTGTTTCTATTTAACCATGTATTTAAAATATCTATATGAATTTTTCTCTAAGATATCTACATGAATTTTTTTTTTTACTTAAGAATACAAAATTTCTCACCATCTCCCTTAATCACATTGGACTAATTAGAAACTAATTTAATAACAAATATGATGCCCTGTAATAAAATTCTGTGTTTTAGACAGTTCAGGTTGCTATAACTGATATATAATGGACTACATAGACTAGGTGGCTTAAAACACACATGCATTTCTCACAGTTCCAGAGGCTGGAAAGTCCCAAATTAAGGTGACAGCTGAACTGGTGTCTGTTGAGGGCCTGTTCCCTAATTTGCAGATGGCAGAGAAAATCTCACAGGGCAGAGAAGAGTCTCTTTTTATAAGGGTACTAAATCCATTCTTGAGGACACAACAAGACCTAACTATCATGCTCATGAACTAATTTCCTCCTAAAAGTCTCACTTCCAAATACCATCACATTGGTGATTAGGCCTTCAATATATGACATTTGGGGGTGGACACAAACATTCAGTCCATAGCACTTCAAATAACAGAACAGATTAGAATGGCATCTTCGGATATCTTATCATTCGTGATCTAACAGTGAATTTAGGGTATGAACCAGAAATATGGTTATTTCTCTGCTTTTCTCTGCCTTTTCTAAAAAAAATAGACAATCCTGTCTTACAGGGTTTTTAGAAAGTGTTGAAAATAAGTTTTTTTCACTCGTTCACACATTGTATAACTAAGAATGATTACAAATCTTCACCCAAGAATGAAGGACTTCTATTTTTAAAGTAGGTTTAACTTTTTAAGAAGGAGTAACAGTTTGCTAAGTATCTCTTTAACAAATCTAATTAACCCCGCTTTCATCTAACTCATGTTTGGCATTCCCTGAGTATTTTTGTTCTAAATCAACAAAATTATTAAATTATTTTGAATGTATAATTTGAATTCCAATATAATAAACAAAACATAACTGTGTTGTAAAATGCCCTGAGATGTTTGTGATGAGATAGGTGGCTATAAGTTCTGTGATAGAATAAGTTAATTTTATTTTGCATAAATAAAAGTAAGTAACCTTTGGGGTTTTGAATAGCCATATTTAATGCTACATCTTGGGTAATATACAGCTTTGCATGTATCTGCATATATCTATACACGTTGAAAACTCCATTTATTGAAAATAATTGATCTTTAAGAAACTTTTTGATAACTATAGAAAATCAGTATTTTAACATATGTCAGCACACTTCAGGAGATACAATACTATTGTTTAAGGTTTTATTGGCATTGTCATTAAATAAATGTAACATAATAAAGTGGTAAAAAGTTAAATGATATATTAAATACCATAAAGTGTTAGGGGAATTAGAGATCATTTAACCATAAAAGAGCAAAGAAACTTTCATAGAAGGTGTATATATTGAATTTTACTTCCATAGATGGGTAGGATTTAGAATATTGAAGAGGAAGGCAAGGGACATTCAGGATAATAGCATAATCTAACATAAACGAAAAAAGAATTTGATGTGTAAATAAAATGATATGACAAAAAAATTGGAAACCTCAATACCATCAAAACAAAGTGGATATGCCATATTGGATCATAGTAAGTTTTAGTAGAAAACAGTAAATTTTGTAATTATATGATTTCCCTCTCTTTTCTGGTGAGTGTTACTGCATCATCTTTGCCTGAGACACACACAAAAATAAATGAGTCAGATATATTCAAAGGTTCTGTGACCTGGACAAAGTAATTTGCTTATAGAGAGAAAAGTGAACACAAGATGTCAATCAGTGTCCATTAATAATTTTTAATGCTTGAAAAGAAACAACTGCTGAGATTTCTAGAGACAGAAATATTGTTCTGGAAAGATGGAATTACTATTTAGCTTGGCTTTGTCATCTTAACTTTAATACTGTACATAAATTTGTTTAAGCCCAGATTTCTGCATGACAAAAAAACTAAAATAAAGTAAAATGTAATCCAGAGATGGAGAAAAAGAAAGGCAGAAAAATGACATAATTTTAGTATCAAAATTTATCCTTGACTGACTTTTAATTATGTAGGTCCCCAAATTTCCTTCTTGCTTACATTGTTTTTTTAACTACAATTTTAAAAATAAACAAGCTTTAAATTTGGAAGGTTATAGATGTAGGCAAATATTTGGCAACAGTGGTGAAATGTGTGTAATGTGCTTAATCAGTCAGTAATAATTACAAATCAGTATTTAGCATTTTTCAGTATTTCAACGTAAACATTCAGGAATGTGCTTTATACTTATACTTCCCAGGCGCCTAGCTGTGTATCTTCTGATATAGTTTGGTACTGTGTCCCCACCCAAATCTCATCTCAAATTGTTATTGCCATAATTCCCACATATCAAGAGAAGAACATAGGGGAGGTGATAAGATTATGGGGGGCAGTTTCCCCCTTGCTGTTCTCATGATACTGAATGAGTTCTCACGAGATCTCATAGTTTTGTAAGCGTTTGACAGTTCCTCCTTTGCTCCTCTCTCTTGTCTGCCACCATGTTAGACATGCCTGCTTTCCCTTCAGCTATGATTGTCAGTTTCCTGAAGCCTCCCCAGCCATGCAGAACTGTGAGTCAATTAAAACTCTTTCCTGGCTGGGCGTGGTGGCTCACGCCTGTAATCCCAGCATTTTGGGAGGCCGAGGCAGGTGGATCACAAGGTCAAGAGATTGAGACCATCCTGGCTAACACAGTGAAACCCTGTCTCTGCTAAAAATACAAAAAAATTAGCCAGGTGTGGTGGCAGGCACCTGTAGTCCCAGCTATCCAGGAGGCTGAGGCAGGAGAATGGCATGAACTCAGGAGGTGGAGCTTGCAGTGTGCCGAGATCACGCCACTGCACTCCAGCCTGGGTGACAGAGCAGAGCGAGGCTCCGTCTTAAAAAAAAAACAAAACACTTTCTTTTGTAAGTTTCCCAGTATTGGGCAGTTCTTTATAGCACTGTGAGAATGAACAATACAGTAGAGTGGGGTACTGTACTGCTATAAAGATAACCCAAAAATGTGGAAGTGACCTTGGAACTGGGTTATGAGAAGAGATTGGAACAGTTTGGAGGGCTCAGAAGAAGGCAGGAGGATATGGGAAAATTTGGAATGTTCTAAATACTTATTGAATGGTTTTGGCCAAAATGCTGACAATGACATGGAAAATGAAGTCCAGGCTGAGCTGGTCTGCATTGGAGATGAGGAACTTCTTGGGGACTAGAGCAAAGGCCACTCTTGCTATGCTTTAGCAAAGAAACTGGCAGCATTTTGTCCCTGCCCTAGAGACTTGCAGAACTTGAAACTTGAGAGAGGTGATGTAGGGTATCTGGAGGAAGACATTTCTAAGCAGTAAAGCATTCAAAAACGTCATAGAGTGTAAAAGTTTGGAAAATTTGTAGCCTGATGATGTGGTGAAAGAACAACAACAAAAACTATTGTCTGGGGAGAAATTCAAGCTAAATGCAAAAATTTGCATAAGTAATGAGGAGCAGCATGTTAATCGCCAAGATAATGAGGAATATGTCTCCAGGGCATGTCAGAGATCTTCATGGCAGTCCCTCCCATCACAGGCCCAGAGACCCAGGAGGGAAAAATGGTTTTGTGGGCCAGGCCCAGGACTCTGCTGCTCTGTGCAGCCTTGGGACTTGGTGCCGTGTGTCCCAGCCATTCCAGCTCCAGTCATGACTAAAAGGAACCACGGTACAGCTCCGGATGTCACTTCAGAGAGTTGAACCCTCAAGCCTTTGTGGCTTCCACTTCGTTTTGGGCCTTTAAGTGCACAGAAGTCAATAATTGAGGTATGGGAACCTCTGCCTAGATTTCAGAGAATATATGAAAACACTTGAATGTCCAGGCAGAAGTCTGCTGCAGAGGTGGAGCCCTTGTGGATAACCTCTGCTAGGGCAGTGTAGAACAGAAATGTGGAGTTGGAACTCCCGCACAGAGTCTCCACTGGGGCACTGTTTAGTGGAGCTGTGAGAAGAGAGTCACTGTCCTCCAGACCTCAGAATGGTAGATCCACCGACAGCTTGTACCTTGAGCCTGGAAAAGCCACAGGCACTCAATGCCAGCCTGTGAAAGCAGCCATGGGGGCTGAACCCTGCAAAGCCACAGAGGCAAAACTGCCCAAGGCCATGGCATCCACCCTTCGAATCAGCATGCCCTGGATGTGAGACATGGAGCCAAAGAAGATTATTTCAGAGTTTTAAGATTCCATGACTGCCCCACTAAATTTTGGCCTAGTATGGGGCCTGTAGCCCCTTTGTTTTGGCCAATTTCTCCCATTTGAAATGGCAGGATTTACTCAATGAATGTATTCCCATTGTGTTTTGGAAGTAACTAACTGCTTTTGATTTTACAGGATCCTAGGCAGAAGGGAGTTGCTTTCTCTCAGATGAGACTTTGGACTTGGACTTTTGGGTTAATGCTGGAATGAGTTAAGACTTTGGGAAACTGTTGGAAAGGCATAATTGTGTTTTGAAATGTAAAAAGTATGTGAGATTTGGAGGGGACAGGGGGAGAATGATATGGTTTGGCTCTGTGTCCCAACTCAAATCTCATCTCAAATTATAATCCCCATAATCCCCACATGTCAAGGGAGGTATCTGGTGGGAGGATTGAATCATAGAGGTGGATTCCCCCATGCTGTTCTCGTGATAGTAAGTGAGTTCTCCCAAGATCTCATGGTTTTTTAAATATTTGACAATTCCTCCCTCACAATGTCTCTCTCTTCTGCTGCCATATAAGACATGCCTGCCTCCCCTTCCCCCTTAATTGTAAGTTTCCTGAGGCCCCATGCAGAACTGTGAATCAATTAAACCTCTTTTCTATATAAATGACCCAGTGTTGGGCAGTTCTTTAACAATAGTTTGAGAATGGACTAATACAACTTCCTAGAATATAGAAAGTGGTAAACCAATATTTGTGAAATAAATGAGGAATTCAATGGTCATTCTATTAAGAACGAATGAAATATATCTTAATTTCCTTGCTCAATGAAGTGTTTATATGTTTGTCTTCTTTCCTTATTTCTTCCACTTCTCTCTTGATTGTTTTCATCCTAGTGTTGAAGTTTTAGATAATTTAGTACTATAATTTGAATGAAGAAATAATACTATAGATGCTATATATGACAAAGAAAATATTATCTTAGTGTGTATGTTGGATCAAAAAATTAGACCCAATAGAATAGAAAGACTATCCATTCTATAGAATATTGGTATGGAAAAAAATTAAAAAATAAATTTGCTTATTTGTCTGGTAGATCTCCAAGTGCTTAATTATCAAACCAAAGAACAAATCTTTATTTTGCAGAAAACAGAAAGTAACTGGCAGGTTATGGAGCAGAATAATGACATAATCAAAAAATGCTTTTGGAAGATCAATCTTAAAGCCTTTGTTAGAAAATGGAGAGAGAGAAAGAGAGAGAATACGTGTGCATGTGTGTGCATGTGTGTTTGTGTGTGTGTGTGTGTGTGTGTGGTGAGAAAGGTACTTTGTAGTTTCAGGAGTAGCCTAGACATATTGGTATAATTTCCCTGTTAGTTTAGGCTAAGTTCAAGGGCTGTACATTAATTTTTTTCTTTGAATTTCTTTGGTGCAATATCAAAGTGTGTAATCATTGAAGGTGATGATTGGATTGGCCTATGAAAGGCACTTTAAAGGTCTGTATGTTAGAAGTCTGGTCAAGCTCAGCTGGAATCTCCACTAAGGAACTTTCACAGTTCAAATCAATCATCTTTCAGACTCCTAATCTGATGTCATCTGCTCATTAGGGTTGTTGGCAGAATTCATGGCTTTATGGTTGGAGAATTGAGGTTTTTGCTTCTGTTCTGGTTGCCAGCCAGAGACAACTCTAGTGGTATAGGCCAACTGCATTTCTGATCAAACGGTCACCTCCATCTCTGGCCAGAAGCAGTGTGTTGAACTCCTCTTAATGCTTCAAATCTTTCTTACTTCCTCTGCTGCCAGCCTGAGAAGATGCTCTGCTTTGTAAGGGTACATGTGATTACATTAGATCAGCTAGGGCAATTTCCTTCTCTAAAGGTCAACAAGTTAACAGTTTTAACTACATTTGCTAAATCCCCTTTTCTACATAATATAAATAATCACAGGGCAGAAGTTACACAGGCCATCTTAAGATTCTGCCTGATGCAAGGAAAATGCTGTTCGATTCATTTAATAGCAGAATTACAGTTTAACTTTTAAAATATTTTTACCAAAAACTCATATTTCCATTTCTTCCAAAGTTGTTTTCATTAATTATTTGTTCAATTCCAAGTTACATTTTCTTTATTTTTCTTAAGAATTGCATATATATTAAAAAGATTTCTATTCATTGGTTCTCATCTTTAAAAAAAAAACACAGGAAAACTTGCTAAATGAAAACTCTCATCTTTATAAGCATAAATATATCTTTTCAATGATTGCTAGAAAACTATCCAAGTGTAAAACCATCATGAATGAGCATAATTTGCTACTCCTTAAAAAGAATAGTTGAACTAGTTAAAAGTGATATTTTAAAAATACATAAAAAATTTATGAACCACTCTTTTATAATTCATTTGTTTATAAAATATGAATAATATATTGTTTTCAGTACTCAGTTAAACCAGTATATTTCGTCATTTAAAAAACACAGTTCTTTAGTAAGACTGTAAATGGTATCTGCCGGTATAGACAGCTTCAAATATTGCAACTTAAACAGACCACAGCATTGTCTTTTAAGAATTACAAATATTATTTTTTGGAATTAACACATCACCAAATTGATAAAGTTATTGTTTTTAACAAAATTAAAATTATCTTTACTGACTCAAAAATGTATACATTTATTTATTTATTTATTTATTTATTTATTTATTTATTTTGCAGACAGAGTTTTTCTCTTGTCACTCAGGCTGGAATGCAATAGTGCAATCTCGGCTCATTATAACCTCTGCCTCCTGGTTTCAAGCAATTCTCCTGCCTCAGCCTCCCGAATAGCTGGGATTACAGGCACCTGCCACCATACACAGCTAACTTTTGTATTTTTATTAGAGATGCGGTTTCACCATGTTGGCCAGGCTGGTCATGAACTCCTGACCTCAGGTGATCTGCCCACCTCAGCCTCCCAAATTGTTAGGATTACAGGTGTGAACCACTGCTCCTGGCCTACTTTTTAAACTCCTTGAGGGAAAGGGTTGATTCAAAGGTCTTATACTTGAAATAACATTTTAGCTATTATGGAAAATGAGTTAAATAATGGATATATAATGTTGAAGACATAAAAACAAACAGTACAGCAAGGAGCAGAGAAAGACAGTACAATAGAAGGCTATGCCAGTCTTCACCACAGACACCAATTTAACAACTATTTACAAATTAAAGTACTGTCAAAAAAAGCAAAAATCAGATGAGCACTCACCGTACATGGTCTTAACTTCATATCCCTGAAAGAGGTACTGAAGAGGTAGGAAAAACAGCCTTGAATCAGAGACGCCCCTCTGCCATCCCATGGCAACAACACTATGGTGTGAAAAGCATTTCTGTACCCTAGTGTGACAGAGAGTGCAAAAACTGTGAGACATTGAACTCAGTGCTGTCCTGCTATAACAGAAAACAAAACTAGACCAAACTCACCTGATGCCCACTCATGGAGGGAGCATTTAAATCAGCCCTAGCCAGAGGGCAATCACTGATCCTACCAGATATTACAACTGACACCACAGAAATGGAAGAGATCATTCAAGAGTACTATGAACATCTTTATGCATATAAACTAGAAAACCTAGAGGAGATGAATAAATTCTTGGAAATATACAACCCTCCTAGCTTAAATCAGGAATAATTAGAGACACTGAATCGACCAATAACAAGCAGTAAGACTGAAACAGTAATGAAAAAACCACCAGCGGAAAAAAAAAATCCAGGAACAAATGGATTCACAGCTGAATACTATTACATAGTCAAAGGAAGAATTGGTACCAAAGTTACTGGCACTATTCCACAAGATAGAGATGGAGGGAATCCTTTTTTAAAAAAAATTCTATGAAACCAATATCACCCTATTACCAAAACCAGGAAAGGAAATAACAAAAAAAGGAAACTAAAGACCAGTATCTCTGATGGACATAGATGCAAAAATCCTTTAAAAAAATACTAGCTAACCAAATGCAACAAGATATCAAAAAGACAATCCACCATGATCAAGTCAATTTCATACCAGGGATGCAGGAATGGTTTAACATACACAAGTCAATAAATATGATACACCACATAAACAGAATTAAAAACAAAAATCACATGATCATCTCAATAGATGCAGAAACAGCATTTCACAAAAATCTGGTGTTTATGAATGATTAAAACCTTCAGCAAAATCGGCATACCAGGAACATACCTCAATGCAATAAAAGCCATCTATGACAAATTCACAGCCAATGTAATACTGAACAGGGAAAACTTGAAAGCATTCCTTCTGCGAACTGGAACAAGACAAGTATGCCCACTCTCACCATTTCTATTCAATATAGTGTTGGAAGTCCTAGCCAAAGCAATCAGACAAGAGAAAGAAATAAAGGACATCCAAATTGGTAAACAGGAAGTAAAACTGTTACTTGTGCTGATGATAGGATTGTGTGCCTAGAAAACGCTAAAGACTCTTCCAAAAAGCTCCTAGAACTGATAAGTGAATTCAGCAAAGTTTAAGAATAAAAAGTTAATGTACAAAAATCAGTTGCTCTGCTATACACCAACAGCCACCAAGCTGGTAATCAAATCAATAATTCAACCCCTTTTATAAAAGCTGCAAAAAAAAAAATAGGAATATACCTATCCAAGGAGGTAAAGGCCACTACCAGGAAAACTATGAAACACTGCTGAAAGAAATCATAGTCGACACAAATGAAAACACATCTTATGCTCATGGATGGGTAGAAACAATACTGTGAAAATAACCATACTGTGAAGAGAAGTCTACAAATTCAATGTCATTCCCATCAAAATACCACCATCATTCTTCACAGAACTAAAAAAAAAATCCTAAAACTCATATAGGACCAAAAAAGAACCCACACATCCAAAGCAAAACTCATCAAAAAGAACAGATCTGGAGGCATCACATTACCTGATTTAAAACTATACTCTAAGGCCATATTCACCAAATCAGCATGGTACTGGTTTAAAAATGGGCACATGGTCCAATGGAACCAGACAGAGAAACCAAAAATAAACCCAAATACTTATGTTATCTTACCCATATACTTATATTATCTTCAACAAAGCAAATAAAAACATAAGGTGGGGAAAGGACACCCTATTCAACAAATGGTACTGGGATAATTAGCAAGTCACGTGCAGGACAATGAAACTGTGTTTTCATCTCTCACCTTAAACAAAAATAGACTCAAGATGGATCAAGGACTTAAACCTAAGACCTGAAACTAAAAATTCTAGAGGATGGCAAAGGCTTTATGACCAAGAACCTGAAAGCAAATGCAACAAAATCAAAGATAAATAGGTGGGACTTAAAGAGCTTCTACACAACAAAAGAAATAACCAGCAGAGTAAACAGACAACCCACAGAGTGGGAGAAAATATTCACAATCTACACATCCGATAAAGGACTAATATTCATAATCTGCAGTGAACTCAAACAAATTAGCAAGAATAAAAAACAATCCCATCAAAAAGTGGGCAAAGGACATGAATTGACAGTTCTCAAAACAAGATATACAAATGACTAACAAACATGAAAAAATGCTCTACATTACTAATCATCAAGAAAATGTAAATCAAAACCATGATATGTTATCACTTTACTCCTGCAAGAATGGCCATAATCAAAAAATCAAAAAATACTAGATGTTGGCATGGATGCAGTGAGAAAGGAACACTTCTACACTGCTGGTGGGAATGTAAACTAGTACAACCACTATGGAAAACAGTGTGGAGATCCCTTAAAGGACTAAAAGTAGAATTACCATTTGATCCATCAATGCCACTACTGGATATCTACCCAGAGAAAAAGAAGTCATTATAAGAAAAAGATACTGCACAAGCATGTTTATAGTAGCACAGTTCACAATTGCAAAAGTATGGAACCAGCCCAAATGCCCATCAATCAACAAGTGAATAAAGAAATTGTGAATATACATATATATATATGCACACACACATATATACATATATATGCACACATATATACATATATATATGTGTGTATATATATGATGGAATACCACTCAGCCATAAAAATGGAACAAATTAATGTCATTTGCAGCAGCCTGGGTGTAACTGGAGACTATTCTAGGTGAAGTAACTCAGGAATGGAAAACCAAATATTATATGTTCTCATTCATAAGTGGGAGCTAACCTATGAGAATGCAAAGGCATAAGAATGATACAACAGACCTTGGTGACTCAGGGGAAGGGGTACGAGGTGGGTGAGGGATAAAAGACTACAAATTGGGTTTGGTATATACTGCTCAGATTATGGGTACACCAAAATCTCGCAAAACACCACAAAAGAACTTACTCATGTAACCAGATACCACCTGTTCCCCAAAAACCTATGGAAATAAAAAAATTAAAAAAAAATTTCCTAGGGCAGAGTAATGGTTTTTACTTTGAAGTTCAGAAAATAAAATACATTCCGTCCTGTGGAAAAAAAATACCTCACAAGCACAGGCAAGCAAAGCAAAAATGGATAAATGGGATTACATCAAGTTTAAAAACTTCTGCACATTGAAGGAAACAATCAACAAAGTGAATAGACAACCCACAGAATTGAAAAAAAATTGCAAACTACTCTTCTGACAAGGGATTGATAATGAGAATATAAAAGGAGCTCAAACAACTCTATTGGAAAAAAACTTCGTAATCTGATTAAGAAATGGGAAAAATTAAATAGACGTTTCTCAAAAGAAGACAGAAATGGCAAATAGACAAAGAGGTGCTCAATATCAGTGATCATTAGATAAATGCAAATCAAAAATATAATGAGATATTATTTCACCCCATTTAATAATAGAAAGAATGAATAAGACATAGTATTTGATAGCACAACAGGGTGATTA
The DNA here is from genome assembly GCF_028858775.2 of Pan troglodytes. Classification (NCBI taxonomy): domain Eukaryota; kingdom Metazoa; phylum Chordata; class Mammalia; order Primates; family Hominidae; genus Pan; species Pan troglodytes. The sequence goes on from NC_072420.2 coordinate 20,670,422, forward strand.
TAGTCAACAATTATTTACTTGTACATTTTAAAATAATGAAAGGGGTATGATTTGTTTGTAAAACAAATGATAAATGCCTGAGGGGATGAATACCTGGTTCTCCCTGATGTGCATGTTTCACATTACATGCCTGTGTCAAAAAATCTCATGTACCCCATCAATACACGTAGGATGCACCCACTAACTTAAAAATATGTACTTTAAAAGTGAACAGTAATTATATTTTTTGTGTAGTACCAAGTATTTATAAGGGCCTCTGAGTATCTTTATGCCCTAGAAAAATGAAACAAAATCTGTAATAAATAAATTAACCAAAGTAGTTACAGAACATATATGGCATCATGAAATTCAACAGTTGTATATTGATTACAGTTTTAGGTTCTCAAGTTCAGTAAGATTTCTATTGCTAGTAAAAATTAGAAGAGGGTGGTAACTATACAGACATAGCACTGATTAATCCTAAATTCATGCCTTTTGATTTTTAAATTCATATCCACAGGTTATATTTGTCAGAATTACCTTCTGTCCTCAATTTTTATTTGTTATTTATTTTGATTTTTAAATTGCAAAACGTCTGAAGATATGGATTTACAAATGATGCCTGTTTCCAAGATTAATGGTAATATAACAGGTAAAAAAGGCTCAAAGATATTTAGAGTATTTATCAAAAATATAAAATATTATCACACTGGAGGTATTCAGTTTGGTCATTTACTTTAAGATGCAATCTGTTTGGTGTGTTTAAGTATATGAATAAATGCATGTTTACTTATATGTTTATGTATACATAAACATGCAGTGATATATTTGCATACACATGTGTTTGTGTCTTTGTGTAAAAGGAATTATAGTTCTTTGAAAGACTTTAGATAGTATTTATTTTCCAAATTCATAGTTTCCATTGAATATAATTGAACATTGCACAGTATTCATTTCTGTGATAAATCAGTTCAACTGTAAAATTCTATGTAGGCTGCCTTATCAGTGAAAGCTTATATTCATCTAACAAACTAAGGACAAGAAGAACATTCCTAATATTAATCTTACTCATATTCAACAATATATTGTATTCAAATTACTCTTGTTTTTAGTTAAAATTTTATTAATTTATTCAAATTTCCTACCAAAATTTATTCAAAATTCAAGATGGTGGGAAAACAATGACTTTAGTTCTATATGAAAGATTTGATAATTATTGACCTACTTGGACATTTGTATGTGAACTATCAGCCAATTAAGGGACACTCAAAAATTATTCTAATATTTAGAAAGGAAGTGTTTGAGATATTAGGTTAATTCAGCTTATATAAACAATAAACCAAGATGTTAGTTTAAAGATAAAGCTACTACACTCTCTGAATTTTATGCTTTGCCTGCCTTAAGTTAGCAATTTAATAAAATATTTGGAAAGATTTAGAGCTATTTTGGCATAACCTTAAAGAAATAATTTTGATGTTTGATAATATAGGGAGACACATTCATTAGTAATAAAGTGACAAGCTATACTATTGAATTATAGGACAGAATAACAGCAAATTATGACAAAAATTAAAATAAAGATGGCCTAAAATTATCAATGGAAATATGCATTTATAAAACTTAAGAAGACCTGAAGAAATATGTTAAAGTGAAAAGTCTCAGCAAATATTACTGAAAATTAAAACTGAATGATTAGAAAAAGCGTTGAAATATGTTTTTTATTTATTTACTTTGTTGTAAATATTTAATCATGGCAATCAGAAAATAATACCAACAACAACAGCCCCAAATGATTTGATTATAGCAGTTTACAAATATCATTTTTAAGTAGTTACATACTTTAGCATTTCAAAAATTTAGATGTTCCAAATTTAATATACTTATAATTACGTGCTTAATTTCTTCAAATGTATGGATCATCTTTCTTCACTTCTTAATTCAGTGAAACAACCTTTGGGTCCGTAGTTTAAGCTACAACTGTTTCTGATTGTCCTTTTACCACAAAATCATTTTAAGATGATGACTGCACTGATAAGACCAACCAATTTTTAGGTTGATTCCATTACCTGTACATATGCTCTGCATTTATCCTTAAAAATATTTTCAAAGTTATTTGACTGCCAGTAAAATGGTACATCATAAAACACAAAAATAGCAATTAAGTAAAACTGATTTTATTGTTGTTTCTTGATAAAGTGTAATGCATAGATGATTTTAGGGACTTGTGTTTTCCTTGGTGAATTTCAAACACAAAAATAGGATGTAATTTATATACTATGAAAACTTATTTCCATTTATGAAGCAATACTTTGAAATGGTGAAATATTAAATGACAGTCCCTTTTGGTTCATGAAGGAGGTGGATGGCTCTGTTACATTACACTAACTTTGTAAATTAAGCATTATGATGCTCACTTTACCCCCTTTGCTTAATCTCCTTCTCTGTCAGCTGTGCGTTTTGGATTTGAGTAATAAAACTCACAGAATATTAGCTACTCAGAAGGTTTTATTTCATATCTGACAGGCTCTCCAATTTTTAAAATCACAGAGATTTCCTATTTAAGTCAGTTATTATATTATGTGTCACATCTCTTAAAAATTAAATATAGCCATCTTTATCTTTCTGCTTCACCTGAGGGGCTAGTGTGTCATTCTTATTACCCAGCACATAAATGGCTCTTTAAAATGAACTGGATTTATTTGGCTTAAAAAAACTTTGATATTTAAATTAAACACAACCTTAATTAAATTTGTAGTTCAAGAGGAAAGGCAATGATGCTTCAGCTAGAGGGAAATAGCTGTAATTATACCCACTATCTCAGAGATGAGCTTATTACTTTTATATCTTAATAAGAAATATATAAATATTCTGGCAACTGCTTTATAAGTTATCTCTACATCTTCTGTCAAGTCTTTGTACTAATTTCTGGCATAAACACAAACTTACATTTGTAATTATGAAACTATTTTACTTTAGTTTTTTTAAACATTTTTGGTTGTTTTGAACTAGTTTTAATACATTATATATGTTAATTTATTACTAAAATTTAAGACATTTCATTCTCTGACACACGTTAATTTTTTTCAATAAATTAAAACAAAATTTAAAAATAGTTTTATGTATACATATTTCCTGCCCATTGTGATTATGAATTTTGGGGAATATAAATTTTAACTTTATTTCCATTCTTTTATGAATGTGTGTCCGTAGAGTTGTCACATAATCTCATTTTTTAACCTGTAACTGGGAATGATAAAGTACATATATAAGGTAGCTCAGAGCCTAGAACATTGTAGCCATCAAAATAGAAGTTATTATTTTAATTTTATGTAATATTTATTAATATTTATCTAATAATATTTTAATATTATTTTAATCAAAGAATAATTTACATAAAAACTGCCTAAAGTCTCTTTGAAAATCCAGCTTCTTTTTAAATTTTGCCATATTCATTGACACATATTTCCAATGATAATTTCTACTTCAGCTCACTAAAGTATAATGTGTTGAAAGTGAAAAAAATTAAAATCAGGAATTTATAATTATGGAATTTTAAAGTTGTTATATATCTTAAAGATAGCTTATCTAGCACCTTCATCTTTGAGACAGAAGCTAGTTACCTAAAGTCTCCAACTAGTTATCAGCAGACTAGTGTTTAGAACAAAGCTATACTGGTGACATAAAGCAATTTATCCCGAATGCCAAATCCCTCCATAATATATGCTATCCTTAAACTTTCAATGCTTTTCTTAATTTTATGTGTTTATGTATTTATTTATTTATTTATTTATTTTTAGAGACAGGATCTTGCTTCTATTACCCTGACTGGAGTGGAGTGGCATGGTCATAGCTCACTGCTGACTATGACTTCTGGGCTCAAATTATTCTACCACCTCAGCCTCCCCAGCAGGTAGAACTACAAGTGTGGACTGCCACACCCTGTTAATTTTTAAATTTTTTGTGGAGATGGGATCTTGTTATATTGCACAGGCTGGTCTTGAACTCCTGGTCTTACGTGATCCTCCCCCGCTCTGCTTCCCAAAGCACTAGGATGACAGGTGTTAACCAGCACTCCTAAACTGATTTCCTTTAATTAGCAATGACATACATATTCATTTTTGATGAATACCTACAAATCGATGAAAAATTTTATTGAAAAAAATTAAGAAATTCTTATTCTACTAATTTGGTCAAAAATGCATATATATTTCCATTGCACTTTTCCCAGTTCATTTCTTTCTTCACTCTCTATTGATTACAACTTAAAAGCAATTAAGTATATTTACTTACCAAAACTAGTGTGATCCTATTTATAGTTACTGGGAAATTACATCTGTCAAATCTGTCATAGGATTTCTACATGAGAAAGAAGCTAATCTACATGATATGTGTTAATTATCAATTGCTGTATAATAAATTATTCCCAAACTTGGTGGTTTATAACAACAACATTAAGTTCTGGGGTACACGTGCAGAACGTGCAGGTTTGTTACATAGGTATACAAGTGCCATGGTGGTTTGCTGCACCCATCAACCCGTCATCTACATTAGGTATTTCTCCTAATGCTATCCCTCCCTAGCCCCCCCACCACCCGACAGGCCCCGGTGTGTGATGTTCCCCTCCCTGTGTCCATGTTTCCCATTGATCAACTCCCACTTATGAGGGAGAACATGTGGTGTTTGGTTTTCTGTTCTTGTAATAGCAACAACATTATGTATCTCAGTTTCTGTGGGCTAGGAAGCCAGGTGCTACCTGGGTACCTCTCATAAGGCTGCCTTCAAGGTGCCGGCGGAGCTAGCAATCATCACAAGACTACTGACAAAGGAGTCATTTTAAACTCGCTCACTTGATTGTCACAGGACTCAATTATTTGCAGGCTGTTCGCCAAAGTCTTTGCTTGGCCCATTAGTGCAGGTGCATTTCTATAGGACAACTCACGACACGGCTGCTGTTTCACTGGAGAGAGTAAGAGAAGACAAGAGAGAAAGAGAACAAACAAGATGGAAGTCGCAGTTTTTTATAAAGTAATCTTGCGAGTAACATCTCATAACTTTTGCTGTTTTGTATTTATTACAAGCAAGTAATTAGATCCTACCTATACTCAAAGAGAAGGTGTTACACAAGCATATGAATATCAGGGATGGATACCACTGGGAGACATTTCAGAAGCTGCCCGAGAGATATTATTAATTTGAGAAAGTTAGCTTTACGGATTTCTGAAAGCACAGAATAATGTTCCCATGATTATATGAAAGTGGCTTTATTTTTTAAAAGTGGTCCAGGGATTTTATTCCAAGCACTTCACATTTTTTTCTTGATTTATTAAAAAGAAATTGCTGATGAGTTCTCTGCCACTCATTGAAAGTTCTTTTTTCTTTTGATCAGATTAATAAATTACTTACAGAGGTCAAGATGATATTTATGTAGTGATAAGCATGTAGAATTTTCTTTCTAGTCTCAATCATGAAGTTGAGAATCCATTTATACTTCTATTTATTATTTTTCTTTTCTTGTTATTTACTTGCCGCTATTTATTTCAAACTGCAGAACTCACTTTACGAAGTTGCAGTTGGCTTTTGTGGCAAACATATTAAACTCAACTTAGTACCATGAGTTGAAGAAAATGTATTTTGATCTCAGAAGTAAAAATCAAACCTCTAATACACATAAAAAGCTGTAAAATATTGCAGCAGTATGCTTTTTAAATAAAAGAAGCCTCACTAAACTAGTTGAATTAACTTTTATAATACGGACTGGACAGATTGCTTTTCTATTTCCAAATAGTAGACTCATTAAGAGAATACTGAAAATGCACTTCACACATACGAGAATCTCAGAGAAGGACAATAGAATGTAGAAGCCAATAATTTTAGCAATCACAATATTCAACATATGAAAATCAGGAAAAATGTTTAATTTAAAAATATACATAAAATGAACAAAAACATGTAATCGGAAAGCATAAAAAATATAATCTGGTTGTTTGAGTAGTTTATATGGTTTTGCTGTGTCCCCACCCAAATCTCATCTTGAATTGTAGCTCCCATAATTCTCCTGGGTTGTGGGAGAGACACAGTGGGAGGTAGTTGAATCATGGGGTCGGGTCTTCCCAGTGCTGTTCTTTTGATAATGAATAAGTCTAGTGAGATCTGATGGTTTGATAAGGGGCTTTTCCCCCTTTTGCTCGGCACTTTTTCCTGCGATCATGTGAAGAAGGACATGTTTGCTTCTCTTTCCATCATGATTGTCAGTTTCCTGGGGCTTCCCAAACCATGCTGAACTGTAAGTCAATTAAATCTCTTTTCTTTATAAATTATCAAGTCTTGGGTATGTCTTCATTAGCAGACTAATACAGTAGCATATTTCCCTAAAAATAGAAACAAGTACTTCCCTTCTCAATTTTTTTTTTTTTTTTTTTTTTTCCGACGGAGTCTCGCTCTGTCGCCCAAGCTGGAGTGCAGTGGCACGATCTCGGCTCACCGCAAGCTCCACCTCCCGGGTTCACGCCATTCTCCTGCCTCAGCCTCCAGAGTAGCTGGGACTACAGGCGCCCGCCACCATGTCTGGCTAATTTTTTTGCATTTTTAGTAGAGACGGGGTTTCACCGTGTTAGCCAGGATGGTATCGATCTCCTGACCTCGTGATCTGCCTGCCTTGGCCTGCCAAAGTGCTGGGATTACAGGCGTGAGCCACTGCACCCGGCCTTCCCTTCTCAAATTTTTGAAAAACTCTTCTAAATTTAAATGTTGCTGGAAGAGTAAATATATTAATGAGTAGTAAATAAAATAGCTTACCTACTTTAAAGTCAGGTGACTTTTACTTTATGTTTGTTTTGAATTTCAGGTTTATTTTATATTATGGAGCATATAATATATTGACTGTGTTATTGAGATAATAATTTTGGATATGTTGTCAGTATATAGTGAGACAAGGTAATAAAATCACTGCCATGAAGCTCTCTTCCACAAAATCTCAACAAAAGTAGGATACGGTATTGAGGAGACAAATTATTATTTTTATTTCCATTTCCATTTATAGTGGGACAGTTTTATTCTATTATTTTCATTTATAATTAGATGAGTAATCTAGGGTTACTGTAAAAATATTAGATGGTGCAAACACAAAGGAAGAAAAATATTTTCAACATTACACTCACCAGCAAGAGATAACCACAATGAACATTTTGATTCATATACTCCCATAGTGCATTCAGTACAAATATATACCTATCTATTTCTATTTCATAACTAAACTTTGTCCTTTATGATTTCCCACTCTGACCATACATAGGATCGTAAGGCCCATGTTTGCTCTTCTTCAGAATTGTCCTGGCTAATTCTCTCTCCCCACCCATAACTCAGCAGAATTTATGGGCAAAATAAAGAAAAATGTGAGTGGATACCAAATATAAAAGTTGTATTTATATATTATCAATATGTGGAATTACCCACATTAATAATTATATCATAAATAACAAAGTGAATCTTTAACTGCTTTTGCAAGTTTACTATAATATTTAGATGTAACCTTCAGGGAAATCTTGCAAAGTATTGCTATTTTACTCTCCTGTAACAAATTACCACAAATGTACCAGTGTAAAACTACACATATTTATTATCTAAGAATTTCACTGAGAGATGAAATTTGGGGGGCTACCTTTAAATTCTGTCTAACAAAATTAAAGGCCTTCAAAGAAACAGTTAAAATACTTAAGTGTTTAACTGAAGGGTTATATTACTGTGATTTACTGTACTTAAAAAAAAAAAGACAGATATATAAAGATAAGACAGATTTAGATAGTTTTTTGCTTTATTGAGTAAAATAAGTTTCAATTCCAGAGAAAAATATCTGTAATTATACTCATGGTGTATATATATGTACATAAGTGCATGTATATGTGTGTGTATGTAAAAATACATATATATTCTTCCTATATAAATGAATGAATTAGAAATGCCAGGCTTTTACAAATCACAGAAGTTATTTCTGTAATATTTTCATATTTTAGTTGAATTATGGCAATGGTGTAATGTGTCACACAAAATATAAAATTGGTATGATATAAAACACTAATTACGTATAAAGCCTGTTGTGTACCCATTGTATTTATAAAACAAATAAAGTTTAGTAAGGAATAACCAATTTATCTTTACTATGGCATGAATAATTTGATTTGTTAATATAATTGTAGTGAGAAATTTATTGAAATACAAATGTAAGTCAAATTCTAATATGCCTTTATTTGTAATATTATATATATAATTTACCATATATATAACTTAAATTCTAACTATATCTATATTTATATAAAATTCAACATCACCTTGGCACTAAGTAAATCACACTGTGAATGTTAACCTCAATAACAGAGAAGTGCATTTTAAACTAGACTCTATTATAATAGAATATTTATACTTAAATAGCCCTTTCAATCTTACTGTCCTCTTTTGGGAACATTCATCATAGATATTTAATTTTAAAGTCCATCTAATGCAATTTCCTAATTTATTAGAAGTGGAAACTGGGCCCTGTTTTAGAAATGTTAGGCGTCTTGCCATTGGCACTTACTAATGGATGATGGAAGTAGGATAAGACAGGCCCTCCTAACTCCAGGCTCTCTGCTCTTTCCCCCACCATTAAATGACCTTCCCTGCTTTGATGCTAATTCTAATACAAAGGTTCTCATTCTTGATTTGAAAAGCTATTGGAATTATGTATACTAGTAATGTAACATGTAACATTGAATTAATACTGCACTTTTTCAGAGTTCCCCAGCTGCCACACGCATTTTGTATGAATCCTGTGATAAATTTGAGCTTTGAGCTTGCTAACTTTAAACATGTCAAACATCAATACTTTTGTCAAAGTTAAGTTTTAGAAAATAGTAAGACAAAGACTCTATCAGATGTGCACATAACTCTAGTTAAAATATTATTTACAGCAGTCAAAAATTAGACATAACCATAATGTTCTTTAAACTGGTGTTTGAATAATGGAGGAATAAATTGAGCAAATTATTCAAATATTTCACAACAAATTATTGCCTGGAAATCTTATAAGCTTTGAGATAAAATTATGTGCACTCTGTCCTCACTGGGCTGACAATTTAGCAGAGAGGATACAAACAGGAAATAGCCATCTAATAAAGTTGGGTCAGCCAATCTAAACTAACTGGACTCATTTGAGATTGGAAATTACAATATAAGCTCATAAAAAAAAGTAAATATGAAGGTCCCAGCAAGGAAAGAAGAAACTAGGAAATTTTATCACTTGTTACATGGTAAAAGGCTTACAGCTCATGAAGAATATTCACATCCATATTTGAGGAGTTTGGATTTTATCCTAAAATAAAAGAGAAACAATAAAGGATTTTAACAAGAAAGAACCATACGTTTTTAGAAAAGTTTCTTTGGCTGCATAGGGAAGCATAAATCAGAGAATAATTGGATGGCACACCAATTAAGTTCTGGTATTAATTTTAGATAGAAGTTGTCTTTGAAAACGCTGATGCTATTGTGGGCCCAGAAGGGTAGTTAGATTCAAGTCCTCTGATCATTACTGAGAAGGAAGGGCCAAGTTCACCTTCCAGGTTTCACCATGGGCTACTGAGTTTGTCATAGTATTATTCACTGAGATTAGGAACTCAGAATAAACAATGCGCTAGAAAGGTAAGATGAATTTTTATAGGTAGCTCACACCAACTTTTCTCAAACAGAAATCATCCATGTAGACTTATAGGAGGATGTTGAGGGAACTTTGGGGTAATGTCATTATTAAAAGATAAGTTATAAAAGTTCATTGACCTGGAATCAGGCTAAAGATGTAGTGACATAAAATATTGCATATCTATAGCTATAACATGAAAAGGTCTGAGAAAATAGACAATGTATTAACAATATTTATGTTAGGTAGCATATGTTTTATGATGTTACTATTATTATATTTAATTTTAAGTTCTGACCACTTTGTGATCTCGTAAAAAAAAAAGTATTAAAACAACTTTGTTAATTAGAAACTCTGCTTTTCTGTACTTATAAAAATAATTAAACAAACCTGAAGCTTGATATTTTTGTCTTACCTTGCTCTTTTTCATTATTCTAATTTCATTTTGATAGCATCACATGTATATTTTGCAGAGTACTTTATACTTATAATAACACTACTTACTTATTCCTCTAGGAAATATTAACTGTACTTCCAGTTTTTGTTTTATATATTTTTCATAATGGCATTTATTTTATTGTCAATTAGCATCACTCTCCACCCGTGGTATTAAATACATAGTTTTTAAATATGCTGTATCGTTTCTTGGAAACATTTAAGAGTCACACCCCTCTGCAACAATTCCCAATGTTATCTACAAGTAGACGATTTTCAAAGGGAATCTACATATACATGTTAGATAAGTTGTTAAAGCTTTTCACCATGCACAGAAAAAAAAAACTACTCAATTCCAATGTCTAAAGTACAGAAAATACATAATAAATTAATCAATGTGGTGACAAAACAGTTGAAGCAGGTAACAAAGGAAAAAAAGTCAAACATCCTAGAGTAAGCTTAGTTTGAGTAATCAGCGAATAGAAATATTATGTGATCATAATTATGCTTTTAGGGACGTATAATCATTTAAGGACATGTTTCAATAAGTCATATCATTTGTATATCAATGCAATAATTTATGTTTCATAAAAATTTGAAGGACAGTATTAGAGACTAAAGTTAAAATACTATGCTTCTAAATAAAACTGGAAAATTTAATGTCTTGGCAAAGTCTTTACGAATATTTGTCTCTGGGAGAATATTCTAACTACAGGATCATGAATGAACTGGAAGAATGAACAAAGGTAATGCCCCAGACATGACCCTCAACGAATGAAAAATAGGATATAATGGATAAATGGCTTCTATTAGTTCCTCTTAGTGCTATAAAACTTTACGACAAATTTAACCACTTAAAGTAACAGAAATTTATCATATAGTTCTGTAGGTCGGAACTGCAAAATTCTTCTCACTGGGCTGAAATCAACATTTCTCAGGGCTGTTTTCCTTCTGGAGGCTCTAGGGGATATTCTGTAGCTTTCTCTTTTCCAGATTCTAAAGGCTGCCTGCGTTTCCTGGTTTGTGACCCCCTTGCATCTTCATAGCCATCAATGCCTAGCTGACACATTCTCATGATGCCATACGGATTATTTGTCTGTGAGAGAATTTCTTGAAGAGATCAGCATTTGGATCAGTAGACTGGGTAAACATGATCACCCTCACCAATACAGGCAGGCATCATCCAACCCACTGAAGGCCTGAATAGAACAAAAAGGCAGTACTCTCAGTACTCTCAGTACTCTGGACATGTACCATTGGCTCTTCTGGTTCAGGATGCTGACTTTCTTGGTTCTCCAGTTTGCAGAGGGCACACTGTGGGACTTCTTGGCCTCCATAGTCACAGAAACCAATTCCTATAATAAGTAAATCTTTCCCTCTCTCTCCAAATGTATATATAAAAATATAATATATAATACAGTATAATATATAATATAATTATATAATATATACTATATAATTATATATTACATAATATACAAATTTATATATGTATAAATTGTACACACACATATACAAATATATATCTCATATTGTGTAGAATATTCTCTCAGGGACAAATATTCATGAATACTTTGCCAAGTACTGGAACTATCTGCAGTGTACTGACAATCTCTCTTACATGCCCTTTTAGGTCTTCTGGCCCTTTAAAAATATACATGTATATTTTTCTGAACCACTTCATAGTAGGTTGCTTACCTAATACCCTTATCTCCATAATAATTCAGTACACATTCTCTAAGAAATAATTTAATTCCTATGTAATCACAGTATGGTTCAAAATATAGTGTTCAAAATTAGAAAATATAACTTTACTGTAATACTTTTATTTAATCTCTCAGGGTTTTAAAAATGTGTTTGCCTGGGAATATCTATTTCATTTTAATTTTCCAGGGATTTTTAAAATAATATAGCATTTTTTAATTGGATTTTTTCTCCAAACTTTATGATGTCATTTGTCTGCCTTCTTGATTCCATACTTTCAGTTGAAATCACATCTATTTGTCTTCTTTTTGCTCCTTAAAGATAATGTGGATTTTTCATCTGGCCACTTTAAGATTTCCCCTCTGAACTGGCGTTTCGAAATTTTACTGTGCCACTCCTAGGGTTTATTTTCCTTATGACTATCCTACCTGCAGTTCATGCACCTTCTTAAGTTCATAGGTTTTGGTCTTTTATCTACTTTGCAAAAGAATGAGTAATTCAAGAAAAATTGCTTCTGTCATTTTAGCTTTCTCTAATTAAACCACAGACATTTTCGAAGCTCAAATATATGTATTATGAGTTTCTTAAGTATTGCAAAAACATTTTCTTCTCATGTTAAAGATTGGATGAGAAATACATAGAAAATACCATGTTTGGACTAGGGAGAATAAAGATTTTAAAAATCTCTTTGATGTGTTTAATCCATTTCTATTTTTTTCTCTCTTCTTTATTCTCTCTTTCTCTTTACATTTTAGTACTTTTATTTTTCTGGCATGCTTGGTAGGTTTTTTAAAAAAAGTCTTCAATTTATATGTAAAATTGCAGTCATTGGTTGATGTACTCTTCTTCCAGGATGGTTGAACTTTCCTCTGGCCATTATTTAGAATTCAGATGATATCTTTTGGTATCTTTGATATCACATGATATATTTGAGTTTTATGTCAAGTTTACTTGTGGTTTAATCTTAGTTCAGAATATACATTTTTCTCCTAGAGCGTAACTTTACTTCTAGAGTTTACATCTTCTGGCCCCTGAAAAACGCATCATGACTTGACTGACCATGACATGCCCATACTTTAATCTAGGCTCTTGAGGACAAGGCTCTGAAGTGTTATTTTTGAATTCCAGTTATTGTTTTTTGCCTTATTTCTGTTTCCCTTTGTACATGTCCACCTTAAAAGTTGACAGATCAAAGAAGATAGCAGGCATGCAGACTTTTGGCTGCACGGGGTTTTCATCACTTTAAGCCACAGTCACCTTTGTAGCTTTTTAACTTCAACCTGTCTGTGTTACTAGGTGACACTACTGCAAGCCAAAATAAATATATACCTTCTTAGACATATATTTTACGTTTCCACACCAGAAACGTAAATATTCCATGTGTTAAAAAAAGTGAATGCAAGGCCTTGGCGTGGTGGCTCACGCCTGTAATCCCAGCACTTTGGGAGGCCAAGGCAGGTGAATCACGAAGTCAGGAGATAGAGACCATCCTGGCTAACACGGTGAAACCCCATCTCTACTAAAAATACAAAAAAAAAGCCGGGCGTGGTGGCGGGCGCCTGTTGTCCCAGCTACTCGGGAGGCTGAGGCAGGAGAATGTCGTGAACCCGGGAGGCGGAGCTTGCAGTGAGCCGAGATCGCGCCACTGCACTCCAGCCTGGGCGACAGAGGGAGACTCCGTCTCAAAATAAAGAAAGAAAGAAGGAAGGTAAATGAGGAACATGTCTGAGTCCCAGTTCACATCCTTTCTCTCTAGAATGTGGCCCCTCACATTCTATATCCCTTTTATTGCTCTCTTATATCCTCTGAGTATTTTTGTGTATTTTATACGTTTTATACTTGTTTTCAGCAGAAAATTTAATTTGATTAAAAACTCAACAGTCAGGACCCAATGTGGAAGTCCTATTTGTTAATATTTTTACCATTTTGAAAATAATTCTAACATAAAATTTATACATAAATATGAGAAAACGTTTGGGTCCTGAAAGTCCCCGTGTAGGTTAAAATTATCTTAGTTAACTATTTTAAGTTAAAACTGTCGTTTAACACTTAGACAACCTTCAATAATGCAGCTTATTTGATTTTGCCTGCTCTGCAAGTATTAGATTGGTGCAAAAGTAGTTGAAGTTTTTGAAAGTAATAGCAAAAACTGCAATTACTTTTGCACCAACATAGTACTTGTTACTGATGTCAAATGAAACTTTACATATTACTTAATTACAACCAATAGTAAAAGAAGTTCATGTATTTATTTAGCAGTAACCTTTGATGGTATAAAAATGTTTTAAGAAAAAGAAAAGTTAGAATTATTGATTTTGAAGTACAAATTATGAATATTAACTGGAATTATGCATTTTGATGAGAATTTCTCATGCAGTATGGACTCATATTTAAGGTTTAATGAGTTTAAGAGTGAAGGAATGATTCTTTTATTTCAGTGAACACTGTTTGAAATTATATTTTTTCATAATAAATAACTAAAAGCTTGCATATACACAAACATGAAAAAAGGAAATGTAACATGATTTAATATCTAATACTTGGAAATATTAGAGGAGAAAAGCCCACTTTTCTTTAGCAAAATCATTAAAGGAATTTTAGGAAGATTCATGAAAATGTAGATGAGTGACACTAAACCACAGTGTCCTTTCAAACATTTATAAGATTTTATTACTGAAGAGTCTATACTTAAGTATAGTAATAACAATAAAAATCATTTAATTTATTGGCAGAATCTATAAATGTTAAATAAAGAGACTATGACTTGGAATAATCAAGTAAATTTGCAGTTTGGCTACTTCTACCTAATACGTCTTTAAATTCTGAGCTTCATTCAAGACAGAGCATAAGGCAATTTCTTAGGTGCTCAACTTAACTGGAGAATGATTGTTTCATCTTAAACTTTAAATAAGCAATTAAAATATAAGTTTCATTCTGCCAGTATCATGGAGAATCTCTCCCATATGGACAATTAAGCCTTAAGACAAGATTATTTTATAGTTTTTGAAAAGAATAATAATGGATTTTCTCAAAAGTAGACAACTTTTGCTTTTAACTCTTCTTTTTTGTAATTTAGCTATATAGTTCAGAAAGTTTTTCCAAATTTATGGTAGTAGTCTTACATTCTAGTATGTTCAGAGTGGTCAAATATGCTCTTCATTTTTATAAGAGGACTATAGTGACGAGCTATGCTAGCTTTGATGCTCCTCTCTTTTTCTTCACCTCTTATTCATTTTTTCTTCTCTTTCTAGCAACATATCACATTATTTCTTCAGTTCTGATACTTGTGGTAAAATATATTTGTGTACTGAGTAACCTATGATAAGAAATACATAACCTGGTGTGCTAGGGTGATAGGTTGTGCAAGGTGGCAGATCAAGGAATACAATGTGTAAAGGACATCAGGGTTATTCAGGAAGAGAAATCTGTTGGGTGACGAATGGCAAGGGATGTACTCCACACAAACAAGAACTAGAGATCTCCAGAACTTAAACAGGAAATAAAATATAACTGAAATCAAGGATTCTAGAGGAATTTCAGCAACATGTCTAAGAGAGAGACACGTAAGCCAATGAATATTTCACCAAACAACCCAAAAAGGTTACCCAGGATTTTGTACCACTCGTTCAGTGTAACATGGCGTTTTTATCATGTAAAACATTTAAAAGGTGACATTGCTTTTTAGGAGAATCTGTAGTTTAAAAAGAATGTAAACGTAGCATACAAATTTATAAAGAAAAACTTTTTTTTGACAAAGTAAGGAGCACTTTAGATTTAAGGAATAATGGTAATAAAAATAAAGTATAAGGCAAAGTGCTATCTCTAGCACATAATAGTTACTCTTTATTGAGAAATTTTAGAGGCTACTCAGATAAATTATATACATTATTTCTTGTAATTTTAACAAAAAACTATCATCACCATGTTACTAATAAAGAAACTGAGATGTTCAGAGTTTTTGTACTTTCCATAGTTAACATTCTCCAATACATGGCTCACAGAAAAGTCTTTGCTTTCGTTTCTCACTCATTTGTGGGAGCTAATAATTAAAACAATTGAACTCATGGAGATAGATAGTAGAAAAATGGTTACCAGGACCTGGGAAGGGTGGTGGGGTTGGTTAATGGTTGCAAAAATATAGTAAAGTAGAATGAACAAGATCTAGAATTTGATAGCACAATAGGGTGGCTACAGTAAACTGTAATTTAGCATCTATTTAAAAAATAACTAAAAGAGTAGAATTGGAATGTTTATAACACAAAGAAGTGATAAGTGCTTGAGGTGATGGATACTCCATTTACCCTGATGTGATTATTTCACATTGCATGCATGTATCAAACTATTTCATGCACCCCATAAATATATACCCCTACTATGTACCCTTAAAAATTTTTTAAATTAATTTTTAAAAAGTCTTTACCTTGAACTTTGTTCTGGGAAGAATCCAAATTAAGGCATTCTATTCTAGAAATATTTCTTTGAAATTCACACTCAGGCCAGGTGTGGTGATTTACGCTTGTAATCCCAGCATTTTGGGAGGAGAAGGCGGGTTGATCACCTGAAGTCAGCAGTTCGAGACCAGCCTGGCCCATATGGTGAAACCCTGTATCTACTAAAACTACAAAAATTAGCTGGGCTTGGTGGCAGGGGCTTGTAATCCCAGCTACTCAGGAGGCTGAGGCAGGAGAATTGCTTGAACTCGGGAGGCAGAGGTTGCAGTGAGCTGAGATCGTGCCACTGCACTCCAGCCTGGGGAAACAAGAGCAAAACTCCATCTCAAAAAAAAAAAAAAAAAAAGGAATTCACAATCAGTAATTCATGTTTAGGAGTTATTGACTGACATTAAGAAAGCTTCACCCTTTCACTTGAATATAGGGTTCTAGCAGTGATGATCTTTATTAAACTCATGTTTGCAACCCCCAAAGAGTTTAGTGCAATATCCTAGACCCACCCAATAAATATTTGTGCAAATAATCATATCAAGTGACTTTGTTTAATTTATGGTATCAGGACTCTTTTATAGCGATGTTTTATACAAGGCTTAATAATATGGTACCTAAAACAAATCAGAAGTACATTGAAGATGAAAAATATAAGTGATATAATTATTATAATATATGAATCCATATTTTTCTACCGTAATAGTAAAAGGTATATATTTAAAATTATAAATTTATAAAAAATGTAATATGAAAGTAGAAAGCATTTTTTATTTGCTAATCACAAAAAGTTGTTAAAAATAGAAAGAGGGATGAAAGGTATTTGTTTTAATCAACTGGCATCTCTGAATATAATTCAGTCAGTGCAGTGCTATCTATCTGGAACATACTTTCATTCTTAAAATCATGTATCTCAATGCCTTAAATATTGTGAATAATCCTTCTATTTAAACAGCTTGATAATTATCTCTGTTATCATAACAATAATAATGCAGTCTTTTATCTAGCCATAGTGTAAAATAATATTCTATACATTAATGCAACTTAGAAAGCTATAAATTATTTTTGTTAATTTACTCACTGATTATTTCTATTACTCTCTGAAAGCCTATAATCTTAATCACGTAGCATTAAATTCAAAAGAAGATTTGTTGATGATGAAAATGATTTAGATACAAACAAAAAACATTTTATATGATTAGTATGACTTTTCCAGGTCATCAATAAATAGTAAAATACGTAATTTATTTTTTGCTACATCATGTAGCTTACACAGTCTGCATTTTGCAATTATTCATCCCTCTTTAACCTGAGATTTAAAAGAAAATACACTCAACTCAGAACTGGCCTGGCTGCATTTCAGTCATGATCTTTGCAGAAAGAATACTTGGTTTATTGTGGTAATTAAAAGGCTGTCTTATGTATTTGGTCCAGTGAAATCAGTTTTAATACTAGCCTCTGGATATTAACACTTAACCACATAATTATAAAATCTTAGTGGTAAGGAGGAAAAGGTAACAAACAGGAATTAATTACTCAGCCTCCTAATTTCCAACCTCTTATCCTAGGACAGAAATTCATAATTCGATACTCTGTCATGAAAAAATATGAGTGACTATGGTTATGATGTCATTACTGATTTTGGTTAAATAATTGTTTGCTTCTGGACTCTTTATTTTAATGCTTTCATTTTTTTCCAACTCAATAAAAACAAAAGTAGAATTATATCTCAAGTTATTGTTTGAATTTTCAGTAGTCTATAATAGCAATTCCAATTGCTGATTTCAACATCGCCAGCCCAGCATGGGCTTTCCTGCACCAGCTCCTGGCTTTTGAAGCAAAACTAATTTCTCACACGTTCCTCTCCTGTGGGAAGGTAATTATATCAGAAATATGGGAGGTAGGGGGAAGGTCAGTGCTTAGTTTTTAAGATATTTTGTGGTACTTTGGAAAAAAATTATTTTAAAATATCACAATTTATAAAACACACAAACTACTCCACTCCAGTCCAGTGGTACTGACCGATACATCTTCATTCATTCATTCATCCATTTATTTATTTACTAAATAATTCTTGACTTGCAAATATGTTCCAAGTGTTTGGCTAGATGTGTAATAAGCACTGAGTTTGTACTACTTGCCTGTGTAAAATGTATAATAGAGTGGGTATCTCAGGAAATAAGCAAACACACAAAAAAGTAAATAACTATAACATGTGACATGTTAGGAAGATAGAGAATACAGTTACAGAGAACAGTATGGAATATAACTTAATTTAAAAGTTCTTTTGGCTGGGCGCAGTGGCTCACGCCTGTAATCACAGCACTTTGGGACGTCAAGGCGGGAGGATCACTTGAAGTCAGGAGTTCAAGACCTGCCTATCCAACATGGCAAAACCCTGTCTCTACTAATAATACAAAAATGAGCAGGGCGTGGTGGCGGGCACCTGTAATCCTGGCTCTCAGGAAGCTGAGGCAGGGAGAATACTGTTTGAACTTGGGAAGTAGAGGTTGTAGTGAGCAGAGATCTCATCATTGCACTCTAGCCTGGGCAACAAGAGTGAGGCTCCATCTCAAAAACAAAAACAAAAACAAACAAACAAACAAAAAACAAACAACAACAACAACAAAACCCAGAAGTTTCTTTAAAAGAAGTCACCTGTTTTTAGTTTTTAGAAGGAAAGGAAAGAACCACATATATGAAGATAGTGTTATAGAAAAGAATCATGATTAAGTCAGGCTTTAACAGAGAAAGGGTCATTTGGAAGATTTGGGAAACAGAACACCAGTGTTCCTGGGGAAACATCCTGACTAAAGAGGAAAGAAACTTTAAAGAAAGAAACTGTAATAGATAACTGGGGAACAAAATAGGCTATAGAACATAATGTAGATTTCATCTAAAGTATGATGGTGAGAGTTGAAGGGTTTTAAGCTAATTTTTTTTTTAAGTCTGGCGGTAGAATGGGTGGAGGGGGAAACAAGATTTGAGGGACCAGGCAGATATTGACTGCAATTGTAGAAAGAAGAATGCTATTTTCTTGAACTAGAGAAGGTGTCAATAATGATAAAGAAAGTGAATATATTTCTAGAAGGTTCTGGAGATATGTCATAACACAGCATGTGAATTGACCATGTTTTCCACATCTTTGACCAAGTATAATATTAAATAATATTTAGTATCTTGACATTTAATTTTACTGAAGATAATTCATGTGTTTGTGTTACAAGGATATTACAAAGGTGGGAAGGAGACACTACCTTAAAAGCAAAGGTAAAGTGAAGGATATTGAAAAGCAAAAGCAAAGGAAGAAACTCATTAAAAAATAAGTTACAAAATAAGGCAAAATATTAGGTAAACTTAGACATATTTCATAAATCTTTTAAAATGAGAACAAATTTGGGAATACAGGGAAAGTGCTTTTGATGCATCTGTTGCTATTCACCTTCTCTTTCTCATTTAAATATACATTTCAAATAATGAAAACCTTTTGTGAATATACTATGTAGTATACTCATATTAATAAGTGATATATTTAAAAATTAATCCTTATATATCCAAATAAATATACAACATCAAACCTACTACCAATTTGTCACATAATGATGAGTAGAGAGCAATAAAATCAATGAAAAGAATTTTGTTGTGAATGATTTTTGTTGTGAATGATAAGCAAACATTGCATTCAATAAATCTGTATTTATAATGTGTTAAAAAATATCTATCAAGCTAAACTAATTCCCTCGTCACCTGAAAAGAGAGAAGACCAAGAAATGACTGACAGGCAACCAACAGGAATATCTGTGAAATGGAGAGAAGAATGTCTGAGAACTGACTGACCATCCAGTGGCACCTGAGAAAAGGTAAGAATCAGAATGGCAGATTATCTGGTTGGCAAGAAATGTCTAAAAAGGAAGCAAAACAGTAGAAAGTTTATAAGTAGTAGTACATGAATATAAGGTGAGCCCTGGTGGTGACAGAAAGAGGTAATTTTTGAAAAAAAAAATTCTTCTGAATGAAAAGCAAGGTGTAGTTAGAAACCTACGTGATGTCATTCTGGATCCTCAGAAATGCCTACATTTCACAATATATTTTCAACAATTTTCTAAAATATTAGAACTCCATCTATTACTATTTATATATGAATATGAATACCTCTGGTATAACTATCTTATTGATCCATATTGGTCATTGGTATCTTACATCTATTCATTTTCCATACTCTTCCATGATAATACACAGAGAGAAGATTTAGAAAGGAGATTTTAAAGGCAAATATTATATAAGTCTTTCTTGGTACAAGTATTTGATAATGTAAAGTATAATTTATTTGATAATATAAATGGTTATGTACTAAATCGCCCCCTAAGAAACTTCTTAGAATGGCTTTTATAATTTATTTGTCCTAAAATCACATAATAATTTCCTAATGATTGGAGTTTGACAAATCCAAGTAGAGATTTAGTTTATTTCACTTAATCAGGGAAAAATGTCTTTGAATTAATTTATAATTATGATCGTTGGTAATCTTTGTCCCTCTGCATATCTACATGGAATGTATGATAAAATTGTAATAAACAAATGTCATTCAATTAAGAATATTAGAAAAATAATAAAAATATTTTGTTTAAGATATAAATATAACTATTGGACTGCAACTTTATTAACCAGCATTGCCTTATGTAATCAGCAGTCTTTTACTTTTGCATATACTGAAATACTGTATAATATTTTGGCCTTTTTTCAGGATATGTCAATGTTATCTAATCCTGGATCATGTTATGCAAAATTCTAAGATGAATCTGAAGACACCTGCTTTATGGTTTGCAAACATTGTACAAATTTCTCCTCTTGTGTGTGTTGTGGTCTGTGCATAAGATGGATTTTATAACTATAATTAGGCTGCATTATATGACAAAGGTAAAATGATCTTGCAGATGCAATGGAGGTTCCAAATCATTTGGTTTTGAGTTAATAAAAAAAGGAATTATTTCAGTGGGCTTGAATTAGTCATGTGTAGACTCTAAAAAGAAAGAGACATGGAATGTGAGAAAAATTCAATTCCGTTGCTGGTTAAGACAGCAGGTGGCCTCTAGGATTGAAGAGTGGACCCTGGCCAATAGCTGGAAACAAAACAGGGGCCTGACTTGTAAAAACAGAGGATTGAATTCTGTCAAAAACCACATAAGCCTTAAAACACTATCCCAAGCTCCACAAAGGAAGGCAGCACAACCAACAATTTTTTGAGGCCGAGTCTCTCTACCTTGCCCAGATTGGTCTTGAATCCCTGGGTGCAAGCGATCTTCTAAGCACAAGTGATTTCCTCTTCCCCCACTTCAGCCTTCTGAGTAGCTGTAACTACAGACACATCACCAAACCTAGCTAAAGCCATCGTCTTGACTTCAGCTTTGTTGTGCTCTTGAGCACAGGGTCAAGCTAATCTATGCTCAGACACTTGACTAGTGGAAATTATTAGATAGAAAATGGGTGTTATGCCAATTAGTTTGTGACAATTTATTACACAGCAAAAGAAAACTAATACAATGTCAAAAGTTATTTCTATCTGAATTCCGAATGTTAGAACTAGACTAGAAACCAAAATCATTTAAAATCCAAATTTGTCACATGTGATTAATAGTCCCATTTTACTGTCTGATATAAATGATGACATATTTGTTTGTTAAATAAAAGATATGGACATCAGAAAGAATAATATTAACAAAGTTTGGGGGGCAATGAATTCAATTTTATATCAAGCAAGTTGAAGTAAATCTACTGTTGGGACCTAGATCTTGTGCACTCCTACTCATGCTGGTGACTGCAACATTCTACGACTTCACAACCTCTAGAGTTACTTCGTTTTTTTTTTCTTTTAAGAAGCAACCATATTAAGTGACAGGATTACTTCTTAAAATACTTTATACTTCTAGACTTATATAATTTTAGATGGTGCACTGGCTGTTCATGTAAGTAAAAATAATTAACAAATTTTGCAAACTTCTAATTTTCTCAAATACAATTAATTCTTTAGAAAAACTTTTGCTTTGTTTTATCAAGAAAGCATGAGAGTACTAACAAAACATTTATAATAATGCTGAGTCTAATTCTTATAATCATGATTATGATCATTTATTGGACTGTTATCACTAGCCAGATACTATGTAGAGTGTTATACGCATATTACTTTCTAAAATTTTACCCATACAACAAATAATTGAGATTGCATCTATTCATACTCATTCCATTTTATATGGAAGGAACTGAGACCAGAAGCAGGGGAGATTGAGAGTTATTGTTCACTGGGTATAGAGATTTGGTTATGCAAGACAAAAATAACAACATAACCAGTAAGCAATAAATTGAAGAAAAAAAATTAACCTTTATCCATAGAGCCAAAACTTTTAACTACTGCACTATTTCAATTTATTAGTACAGAATCATAGTGCTTACTTTTCAACCTACTCCAAACCCAAAACCCCTTCATATAGTCAATATTGTAATTGAGTGGAACTGCATTTAATGATGAAATGTAAGTTACTATTTGTTAAAACACATGCTTTTTCTGATGTAATATATTGTGAACATTTTCTCACTAGTCACATTATATTTCTCCACAATACTAAAGATGGTAAAGTGTCTTTTCTGGTTTGAGTGCTTTTTTACTTTAATTTTTTTTTTTGCCTAATTGCTCTAGGTAGGATTTCCAGTACTTTATTGAACATGTGAGTGAGCATCTTTACCATGTTTCTGATCTTACAGAAAAAACTTTCACGTTTTCATTGTTGAGTATGATGTTAACTGTGGCTTTTTGTATATGGCCTTTATTATATTGAGATAATTTATTTCTATTCCTTGTGTTTTAGTATTTTTAATTCATGAAAAGATGTTGAATTTTGTCAGATGCTTTTTCTGCATCTATTGAGTTAATCATGTGTTTTAAAAGCTTCCATTCTGTTAATATAATATACTGTATCCTATTGATTCATTTGTTTATGTTGGATCATCCTTGTCTCACAAAAATAAATACCACTTGGTCATGCCATGAGGTACTTTTACTGTGGTATTGAATTTGGTTTGTTAGTATTTTTTTGAGGATACAAGATTTTATATTTATATCTTGTAATTATATCTTTGTCTGGCTTTGGTGTTGGTAATTCTGACCTCATAAAATGAGTTTGGAATTGTTTCTTCCCTTTACATTGTTTAGAATAGTTTGAGAAGGAATAGTGTTAATTCTTATTTAAATATTTGATGGCATTCTTCAGGGAGGCTATCTAGACCATGACTTTTCTTCACTGGGAAGTTTTGGTGACGAATTCAATCTCCTAGCTAGCTATAGGTCTACTCTAATTTTCTCTTTTTTCATCATTAATTTTTGATAGGTTGTATGTTTTAAAAAATTTGTTCTTTTTTTCTGGGTTATGCAATGTATTGGCGTATAATTATTTATAATAATTCTCATTTTTATTCCTGTGGCATCAGTGTTAATGTCTCCTCTTTTATTACTGATTTTATTTGCATATTCAATTTGAAAAGAATGTACATTCCGTAGTTGTTGGGTAGAATGTTCTGTAAAGCTCATCACTTAGGCACATATTCATCAAGTTATCTCAAGTCAAGACAAAGAAAAGAATCTTAAGAGCTGTGAGGCAAAAGCATCAGGTAGCCTATAAAGGAAAACCTATCAGATTAACAGCAGATTTCTCAGCAGAAACCCTACAAGCTAGAAGGGTTTGGGGTTCTATCTTTAGCCCCATTAAACAAAACAATTATCAGCCAAGAATTTTGTATCCAGCAAAACTAAGTTTCATAAATGAAGGAAAAATAACAGCCTTTTATAGACAAACAAATGCTGAGAGTTCACCACTACCAAGCCAGCACTATAAGAACTGCTAAAAGGACCTCTAAAATCTTGAAACAAATCATCAAAATACACCAAAATAGAATCTCCTTAAAGCATAAATCTCATAGGACCCATAAAACAACAATACAATGAAACAAACAAACAAACAACAACAAGGTATTTGGGCAACAAATAGCATGATGAATAGAATAGTACCTCAAGTCTCAATACTGATATTGAATGTAAATGGCCTAAATGTTCCACTTAACAGATACAGAATGGCACAATGGATAAGAATTCACCAATCAAAAAATCTGCTGTCTTCAAGAGGCTCATCTGGCATATAAGGACTCACATAAACTTAAGGTAAAGAAGTGGAAAAAGACATTGCATGAAAATGGATCCAAAAGCAAGCAGGAGTAGCTATTCTTATATCAGACCAAACAAACTTTAAAACAACAGTGGTTAGAAAAGACAAAGAGGGATATTATATAATGATAAAAGGACTAGTCCAACAGGAAAATATCATAACCCTAAATATATATGCACCTAACACTGGAGCTCTCAAATTTATAAAATGATTACTACTAGACCTAAAAAGTGAGATAGACAGCAACACAATAATAGTGGGGGACTTCAATACTCCACTGACAGCACTGGAGAGTTCATAAAGAAAGAAAGACCACAAAGAAACAATGGACTTAAGCTATACCCTAGAACAAATGAACTTAAAAGATATTTACATTTTTTTCTTTTTTAAATAAAGGTACTTACTGGATAAACTTTCATCTTAGTAGTGTTTTTGCTGCCTCCATAATTTTTGATATATTGTAGTTTGTTTATTTGTTTGTCACAAGACACTTTTGGTTTTCTTTTTGTTTTTGAACCTCTATGACAAAATTAAAAGTGATTTTTATAATGCTGATAAGAGTATTACAGTATTCTAGACCTGTTGATATATTTACCTTTACCAGTAAGCTCTATTTTTCTTTTGCTTTCATGTTGCTGTCTACATTCCTTTTGTTTTAAACTGAAGTATTTCATTTAGAATTTTTTCTAAGGTAGATCTAGTGATGATAAAAATACTTCTGCTGTTTGGAAAAGTCTTTAATTCTTTCATTTTTGAAGGATACTTTTGCTGGGTAAAGTATTCTTGACTAGCAGTGTTTTTTTTTTTTTTCATTTGTTTGTTTTCATCACTTTGAATATGTCATTGTTCTGTTTTCTGGCCTGCAGAGTTTTCGCTGAGAAAACTGCTGACGGTGTTATGGGGTATTTTTGTACATGATGATGTTCATTTTCCTTGTTGCTTTCAAAATTTTCATTTTCTTTGACTTTTGGCAATTTGATTATGTGTCTCAGTGTAAACATTTTAGATTCATTGTATTTGGAGTTTATTGTTTTACTTGAATCTGGGCATCTGTTTTCTTCCCCAGATCCAGGATTTTCCATTTATTTTCTTCAAGTAAGTTTTTTTTTTCACCATTCTCTCATTCTTCTGAGTCTCCCAGAATGTGTATATTAGTTTGCTTGATAGTGTACCAAAATCATCAGATGCTTTCCTTTGCCATCCTTACTTTTTTTTTCTTTTTCTTTTCTGGTTAAATTATTTCCAGTGATCTGACTTCAAATTTGCTAACCCTTTCTTCTGCCTCACCTTGTTTGTTGTGAAATTCCTCTAGTGAATTTTTCAGTTCTGTTAGTATATTCTTCAACTGTAGCAGTTATATTTGGTTCTTTTTATATTTTCTCCTTATTGAAATTTTCAATTTGTACACATCATTTTTATGACCTGGTTGAGTATCATTATGATGGCTATTTTTAATTATTTGCAAGTTAATACATGTATAAAGTTGAGCATCCCTTATCCCAAAATTTGAAATCTGAAATGCTCCCAAATCTGAAATTTCTGAGGGCTGGCATGATACCACCAGTGGAAAATTCCACACCTAAAATCACATAAAGGTTTGCAGATGCACAATACAGAGTTTATTCAGTGTCCTCAAGAAAAAACAAACAAACAAAAATAAAAAATACCTCTCCAACCCCCTTAAGCTTCAATATATCTTTTCCACAAATGCCCAGATTTCCACAAGCAAGAATACGAAAAAGGTAATAAAATGTCATATGTGCAGGCTTCACATGCCAATGGTGGGTTTCCCACAATGCCCTACCTGGGACCAAGATGTATGTGCTTTATTTACTCCATTTTTTTTTTTTGAAGAATTTCCTATGCCAAGTGAAAAAAAAATCTCTAATCTCTTTACATATGTAAAAATATACATTCAGAGTCTGTCAGTAAGCTAGAAGAAGTAGGTATTGAAGAAATTTTCAAATTCTATTCTTTATTCATTAACTGATAGCGAAATAGCCAAACTTGTTCTGAATCAAGGTGATCATGTGATCATGATAATAGTAATAATTCAAATGACATTGCTTGGGTAGCAGAAAGTAATGTCTACAGATAACATAGTGAAAACATGTGATGGGCTTGTTGAAAGACTACAGCAGTGTGCATTCATAACAGAATAAGAAATTATGTCAGTTTGTAAAATCAAAGAAAGAATTTTAAGACAAAAATTTCTTAATGATTCAAATGACTTTGCAGTAAACATTTTTAAAAGCCGTCTTGCAGAATGCCTCCTTATCCCCCAGGGATTCACTTCCTGGTCTTTCAAAAGCTTCTGAACTTTCTTTTCACCTAAAAAAAGACGCAATGTATAGTAACCTTTTCATAGAGACAAAACATCATAGGTGAACACTAACATCCTGCCATTGTAGTTTGTGTTGTTTAAAAGCTAGTATATGTACTCTGATAATGCTGCTGTATTACTTAGTTATCTCGAATAACTTATTTTAATTGTATTAATGGTATTTTTATGTTAACTATTTGTATTTATTTGTACATTCTTGTATATATTTTTGCCATTAAGTACTTCTGTGCAAATGAGGGTAAGAAAATGACTGCTTATCATTTATATCTGAATTCAGAATCAAGAATCATGGTGATACCACACAAATCCAGATTATCCACATGCGTGGCTGAGATAAAGAATCTTTTGCTTTTTCATGGTTCAATGTACACAAACCTTTTTATGCACCAAATTATTTAAAATATTATATAAAGTTATTTGCAGGCTATGTGCAGAAGGTGTATCTAAAACATAAATACATGTTGTGTTTAGATTTGGGTCCCATCCCTGAGACATCTCATTAATTATATTCAAATATTTCAAAATTTTAAGAAAATTCAAAGCACTTCTGGTCTCAAGCCTTTAACATAAGGAATACTCAAACTGTAGATCTCTTTCTTCAGTGTTTGTTTTTGGAGATGTATTTTGTTTCTTTTTGTCATGTTTCCCTGTTTCTTTGTTCCTTGTAACTTTGTGTTGGCATTCACACATTTGAAAAACAGCTAAGTCTCTCAGTCTATATAGACGAGCTTCGTACAGACAAAAGACGTTTATCAATCAGCCCAGCTAGAGAGTCTGGGGGGCACTCAAGTTTCTGTGATACATCTTCTCTAGTTGTATGTGTAAATTCCCAGTTATAGGGGTCTGCCATTTTAGTTTTCAGGTGCTTATAATCTTTTGTGCCACTGGTGTTTGTCTGTGGTGCACCAGACATTCTGGAGTTCTCACAGGTCATTTGCTCTCTTTTGTTCTCATAGGCCCCCAGGCTTCTAGAATACATTGAGTCCTATCAGTACTTAGAGTCCAGAAAGATAGAAGTTTGTACTTTGTGCAGCCCCCTGGACATCTTGGACATTGGACACATGCTTTACTCTTCCCCCCTTTTAAGGAAGAGATTACTAAACTGTACTGTCTTCTGCCTACTGTGCTGTGGGTCTTCTGGAGCAGCAGCAAGACACTAACCTGTTTGCTCTCAGCATTTTCCAGGCGTTTAGAATACGCCAGGTCTTGTCAGTGTTCTGACACAGGTGAGATGAAACCAGTCGCTTAGAGACCTCAAAAAGCCAGAATATCCAACCCTTTTCTTCCTTAATGAAAACTCAAGAGTTTTCTCCTCTTTTTTTTTCTACACTGAGCTAAGGGGACAGACTACGGTGAGAGGATGCATGCAGTGAAAAAAAAAAAATGCCTTTGTCCTCAGTGTCTCTCAGTCTGTTGCCTTTCACTATCAGCTCTTTGAATGTGGTAAGATAAAAGCCAGTCCCTTGAGCAGTCTTTCTGAATCGTCAGAATGTTGGAGATATGCTGCAGTCTTCTCTTTCTTTCTTTAGGGAGAAGCCAGGAGTAGAAGTCTCCTATGAACACATGGGGCTGAACAAGAGACAGAACAAAGATAATTCAATACCACAAATTTTCCTGCTACCTTTGATGCTGCTGGTTTTGAATCACCTGGGGTGCGTGAGACTTTTAACCTTTAACTGTATTTCTCACAAAAGAAATTGATTCATGCATTGTTGTTGAGTCTTTGTCTCCATGGGGGAAAGGAGAGACTCTATCCTTCTATTCTGCCATCTTGCTGACATCAACGATCTGAAATTATTTTTGACCATACAGTGAAGAGATAGCTAATGACAGTATTTGGAAATATACATTAAGGGAGTATGTTTTGCATAAATATAACAAAATTATTAATGGAGTTACAAATTGAGCTGTCATTTTCATTTACAACTAATCTAATATTTATTTCATTTAAACGTACAACTATAAAGTGATGAATAATACCTTATTACTTTATTGTGATTCAAGTTTGAAATAATGGACCACAGAGCTTAGAGACTGAATATACAAATAAGCAAAGACCAGACTGCATATCACAATAAGCCCAGGAATGCAAACCACAACCTCTGCATCAACTGGCCCAGAATTGTCAGGACTTGGTTGTGACAGCATATGACCGCTTACCTATTTTTCTCCCTGCTTCCAACTCATGACCAACCAAGTAAAATCAAATGTACTCCCAAAACCAACCACAGAATATGTCCTGCTGTTAGTTAGCTGAGTTTGAGCATCCTCATGACCTCTAATCAGAGTGTACCTGAAACCTTCTATTTGTTCACTATATGGCATTCTCACTCCCCTGCCTGCATTTGAATCTCTGTCACACTCAAGCTCGCTGTAGGAAACTCTGAATAGGTTATGTTTGTTTATATTTGGGTAGTCTTCATTTGTCTTCATATAGCATATTAGTAAAATTATTCTCAAGTATATAGTAATCACACAGGCAGCTATCAGGACTAAATGGTAAATAGACAAGAAACTTGAACAGATATTTTTCCTCAAAGATGTATAAATGACTGATAAACCCTTGAAGATGCTCTAAATCACTAAACTTTAGAGAAATGCAAATCAAAGCCATGATGAAATAGGACATCACAACTCTTAGGATGGATAACATTAAAAAAAAAAAACAGAAAATAGCAAGTTTTGATAAGGATGTGAACAAATTGAAAACCTATGCATTAATAAGTGGCGGAACCACGGTGGAATACACTTTTTTAGCATTTCCTAAAAAATAAACATATGTTATCATAATATCCATAAATTCCACTTATGTAATAAAAGACAAGAATTCAAACACACATTTGCACACTCATGTTCATAGCAACATTATTTTCAATAGCTAAAATGTAAAAGCTACCCAAGTGTCATAGATGGATGAATAAATCAACAAAATGTTGTCTCTACATACAATGGAATATTATTTATCCCTAAAAGGAAGAAATTCTCACAAAGGATCATTCATGCTACTACATGTATGATCCTTGAAGATACTAGGCTAAATAAAATAAGCCAGTCACAAAAGGGTGACTGTTGCAATTTTTTACTAATATGAAATACCTAGAGTAGTCACATTCATCAAGGCAGAAATTAGAATGGTTGTTGCCTAAGGCTGGAGGGAACAAAGAGGGTTACTGTTTAAAGGGTACGAAGTTATTATTGGGAAAGATGAAAAAGTTCTAGAAATGGATGATGGTGATGGTTGCACATACATTTGAATTTACTGAATATCCCTGAACCATACACATACAAATGATTAAAATAAAAAATTCAAAGAAAGTTTTAAATGTTTCTGGAGCTTAACAAAGAATGCCATCCATAGATGAACATTTACAGTTTAGATGTGACTATTCAAATTATGAGAAAGTCACTATTCACCAGAGTGTACAGGGAAGAGAAGGGTCTCAAGAACTATGCTTTGGGGAAACACAATATCTTGACCCAATTCCCACTTCTGAACATACCTCCCCCACTCCCACGAAGGCACTTTAATTTCTTACTGAATTTGTTGTGTTAAACACTTGTTTTGTATCAGTCATAAATATAAGAATAATCTAACCCCTTACTTTATCATATTACTTTAAAAACTGCTATGATTTGTCGATATTACACATTCAGGGAGAGAGGACCGGGGTCATGCAGTCTGTATAAAGTGCAATATTAAAGCCTTCTGTAGTTTTTAATGTCTCAGAGTCTAAACTCTCTTTGTTTCACTCTTCCCAGACACTAAATCTGGTCTTTGGCCAGCGTTATTTTCTAACTGAGCAGTAAGAAAATACTAATCATAAAAATAATTTTTGCCAGATTTTATGTAATTTGCCTGTGTTCAATGCCAGTCAGCACTTCCGCATTTAGAATGCTTTGTATTTCTCTGGGGCTATGACAACAAATTTAGGTTGCTTTCAGTCTTCTACCATTGTTACATATGCCAGGATTTAGCTTTCAGTTACTATTATTTGTTAATTCCATTAAGTCAGCTGGAAACCAACTTCTCCATTGTATATTTTTTCTATTTTAAAGATATTTGAATTCTCTTCTTTTTTTCTGATATGGTATACCTTGTGGACTTATGCTTTTGTTTTTAACACCACTGCTATCGATTACTATGGGTACAAGAGGGAAAATAAGTAAAATTGTGTCTAATCCACTATGCTTCCCTGCTAAAGCGACCCACTATTAATCAATTATCTCTCTTGTTTCTGTTTTATTTCTTGCTTGTCTCTTTTATACTGAATTGTTTTCATTTTTCTTAATTTTCTCCTTAAACCCTGGTTTTCACTGTTCTCTCTGCTCCCTCTATAATCCCCTTAATTTATATCCACATTCCAGATGGCCTTATATGCTACATGTTCCTGGGAAACGTTCATCTCCCCAAGTGCCTACAATATAATATCTCCTCCATAAAGAATGTTAAGTAATTAAATTACAGAGAGAAGATCGTAAAGAGTAATCCTGTGTTGTAGAAATAAATGGTGTACATATTTGTGTGTGTTCTTATTATTTTTTGTGAGGATATGAAGTAAAGTCTCCCTATGAATGTAAAAAGTTAATACAAAAGGAAAACTGAGGAAAAACTTAAATTTGCTTATTTCTCTATTATCCCACAGACAAAGTAAAAGTGACATTTTCCTACAAATTTCTTATATTTGAAAATAAAATGTCTAGAGATTATATGGGGAAAATTAAACTTTAATTCCACAATAATAAAAAAATGTTAAAAGCTAGTAGGTTTATTAGAGAAACGTAAGTGATTACTTGTTCATTTCTGTGAAATGAGTTACTTAAGATGCCATATGCCGCCTAGCCATATGTGTGAAAGGAATATAATATGAAGTATGTAGAACTGTTTAAGAAAACATTTGGGAGTTCTTTTGGCTATAAAAAGCTCAGATTATGTTGATTAATTTGTTGACATCATAGATTGCAAAGAAAATTAAAAACAAGGTGATATGTGTATGACTATGTATTTATATATACATACACAAGCATACCTCAAATATATTGCTGGTGTGGTTTCAGACCACCACAATAGAGAGAATATTGCAATAAAACAAGTCACATGTAATTTTTGGCTTCCCACTGCCTATAAAAGTTATGTTTACACTATACACAATAGTCTATTAAGTGCCCAATCACATTATTTGTTTAAAAAGTACATACTTTAAAAATACTTTATTGTTTAAAAATGCTAATAATCATCTGAGCTTTCAATGAGTCAAAATCTTTTTGCTGTTGGAGGGTGTTGCCTTCATGTTGATGGCTGCAGACTGGTCAGAATGGTGGTTGCTGAAGGTGGGGTTGCTATAGCAATTTCTTAAAATAAGACGACAATGATGTTTTCCTCATTGATTGACTCTTACCATCATGAAAGATTTCTCTGTAGTAGGTTGATAGCATTTTTACCCCCAGTGGAACTTATTTCAAAATTGGAATAAATCTTCTCAAAGTCTGCCGTTCACTGCTTTATCAACTAAGTTCATGTAATATTCAAAATCCTTTGTTGTCATTTCAACAATGTTTCATGGTCTCTTAACCAGAAGCAGATTTCATATCAAGAAACCACTTTCTTTGCTCATTCTTAAGAAGCAATTCATCACTTTTTCAAGTATTATGAAATTATAGCAGTTTCTACCACATTGGTAGTTACTTCCCCCACAGAAGTCTTTAACCCCATGAGTAGTCACCTATGAGGGTTGAAATCAACTTCCAAGCTTCTGTTACGGTTGATAATATACCCTCTTTGCATGCATCACAAGTGTTCTTAATAGCATCTATAATGGTGAACCATTTCCAGGAGGGTTTCAGTATTCTTTTCCCAAAATTATCAGAGGAATAACTAGAACAGCTATAATCTTACAAAATGTATTTCTTAAATAATAAGACATTAAAGTCAAAATTACTTCTTGATCCATTGACTACAGAATGGATATGTTAGCAGACATGAAAGCAACACTAATCTCTGTATACATTTCCATCAGAGCTCTTGGGTGACCAGATAGATTGTCAATTAGCAGTAATATCTTGAAAGGAATATTTTTTTCTGAGCAGCAGTTCTCAACAGTGGGCTTAAAATATTCAGTAATCCATGCTACAAACAGAAATGCTGTGAACCAGGATTTGTTTTTCCATGTATAGAGCACAACAGAGTAGATTTACCATAAATGTAAAGGGCCCTAGGATTTCTGGAATGGTAAATGAGCACTGGCTTCAACTTAAAGCCACCACCTGCCTTAGCCTGTAACAAGAGTCAGCTTGTCCTTTTAAGCTTTGAAGCCAGGCATTGACTTCTCCTACCTATGAAACTCCTATATAGCATCTTCTTCCAATAAAAGTTGTTTTATCTCCATTGAAAATCTGTTGTGTAACCACTTTCATCAATCATCTTAGCTAGATGTTCTGGATAACTTACTGCAGCTTCTCCATCAGCACCTGCTGCTTCACCTTGCACTTTTATGTTATGGAAATGGCTTCTTTCCTCAAACCTCATGAACCAACCTCTGCTAGCTTTCAATGATTCTTCTGCAGCTTTCTCACCTCTCTTTACCTTCACAGCATTTGAGGGAGTTAGGGCCTTGTTCTAACTTAAGCTTTGCTTTAGGGAATGCTGTGTCTCGTTTGATCTTCCATCTTGATCACTAGTAGCTTTTCCATTTCAGTGATACAGCTGATTTACTTTCTCATGATTTGTATGTTCACTGGAGTAGTAATTTAAATTTCTTTCAATAACTTTTTTTTTGCATTTACAACTTGGCTAACTGGCACAGGAGGCCTATTTTGACTTTCAACATGTCTTCTTTACTCAGCTTATTTATTTCTAGCTTTTGATTTAAAGTGAGAGATGTGTGACTTTTCCTTTCACTTGAACACTTAGAGGTTATTGTAGGGTATTAATTGGCCTTATTTTAATATTGTTGTTTCGCAGGGAT
Organism: Pan troglodytes; assembly: GCF_028858775.2. Classification (NCBI taxonomy): domain Eukaryota; kingdom Metazoa; phylum Chordata; class Mammalia; order Primates; family Hominidae; genus Pan; species Pan troglodytes. The sequence continues at coordinate 20,704,159 of NC_072420.2, forward strand.
TAGAGTGAAGTGAGGAGAGGGAGAGAGATGGGGAAAAGGCTGCTTGATAAAGCAGTCAGAACTCATTAAGTTCTACATCATATATGGACGCAGTTTATGGTGACCTCAGACAACAGTAGTAGTAACAGCAAAGATCACTGATCATATAACAAATATAATAATAACAAAAAGGTTTGAAATGTTGTGACAATTACCAAAATGTGACACAGAGACACAAAGTAAACTCAGGCTGTTGGAAAAGTAACAGTAATATATTTGCTCGACAAAAGGTTGCCACAAACCTTCAGTTTGTAAAAAATGCAATTACCTGTGAAGGACAATAAAGGAAAGCACAATAAAATGAGGTAGGTCTCTATATGTATGCTTAAAAAAGCAAATTGTTAAACAGAGTACACATTATAAAGGACTTGTCTGCCACATAGATGTACTTGATCCTCTCTATTTTTATTCTAAAGATAAAAGCAATGAAATTAACTGCTTTGACAATTGTAATAATAGTGAGTGGGCAACAGGAAAAATATAGAAGCTAGAAAGCAGATTACAATGCAATGTAGTTATAATATTTGTCACAAGTTATTTCATTAAAAGACATCACATTTAGTTGTGACTGGTACATCATAGTAATTATGAATTGGGTTTTAATGTTTGATTATTTTACAACCCTTGACAAAAGTTGCAAATCTGAAAAAAAAATTATTATATAAGTTATTCATTTAATTGATTTTAGTTGTTTAGAAAGCATCTTAAGACTAATAATAGTGAAATATTATTTGAAATATAGATTTATATTTGACATATAGATTTTGGTCATACATATAATTTGTCTTAATTTTTTGTGTCTTCATTTCATAAATGAAAGTTTTAAACTAAAAGCAATGCAAACACATGGTAAAAGTTAAAATAAAGCGGAATGTCTGTCATGCTTATTTCAAATTTGATTATGCAAACAAGCCAAAACAGTCACCAAGAGGCAAACAGAAGTGAGAAACATTTGAAGATTGGTTTAATGGACAATCCTATCAATATTAAGAGAAACAAGAAGGCGTTTTAAACTCCTCACTTTTGTCTTTTACTGCCTCAACCACACCTACCTTTATATAGCCTTACCTTTCTTTTATTTTACTTTTCAGACAACATATATTTAGAAATTTCAGGTAAAGATTAAACTTCTATGTTAAAAACTGTATTACGTTGATGATTACTTCCACTTTAAATAACATTAATATTAAATTCAACATATTGAATTTCATGATTACTCTTCATAATAGTGAAAGAAAATAAATCAATCAGCAATAGTAGTCGATGTACATGAATCAATCAACGTGATACATCATATCAACAGAATGAAGGACAAAAACTATATGATCATTTCAATTGATACCGAAAAAGTATTTGATAAAATTTAACATCCCTTCATGTTAAAAACCCTCAAAAAGCTGGGTATAGAAGGAACATACCTCAACATAATAAAAGCCATATATGACAGACATATAGCTAGTATCATACTGAATAGGGAAAAACTGCAAGCCTTTCCTCTAAGATCTGGAACATGACAAGAATACCCACTTTCACCAACCACCATTATTCAACATAGTTCTGGAAGTCCTAGCTAGAGAAATTAGACAAGAGAAATAAATAAAGGTCATCCGAATTGGAAAGAAAGAAGTCAAATTATCCTTGTTTGTAGATAATAGGATCTTACATTTGGAAAAACCAATTCCACTGAAAAACTATTAGAACTGATAAACAAATTCAGTAAAGTTGCATACCTGTATCTACGTATCTCACAAATATACTGGAAGCAGAATCAGAGACAGGAATAAAGATATACCTGAATTTTGGTGGAAATATTTTTCAGGAAAAAACTGAAGTGGGATAGAGAAGAGAAAAATAAGAACAAAGGTATTTTGATCCACAGGGAGAAGACCCTGGAGAATGCATTACTCCCAGAAGATGGTTCCTTTTTTAGGCCAGAGGGTGAGATGTTGGAAACCATATACTGTTAATCAGGGCTAAAGGTCACTCCCTGGGGAAGGAGCAGTGGTGTAAGTTTTTTAGGGCAGTGACTCCTATCAGTCAAGTGCATTTCTATGTAGATAGGTGACAGCTCCTAGCCATTACCAGTCAAAAGAGATACAAAGGAAATCTAGGTAGGGCAACCATATCTACCACTACTCACAAAAATGTCTCTATGTGTAGACTCTATGTCTAGGCTTTATGTCTAGGCTTTTATACGACAAAGGCTGGATATAGTAAATATCCATATTTATCAAATTATGTTTGTATTTCATAAACCACACAATTTGGCGAATATTTTAGCAAATGATTTCCCTATCTGTCTATATAAAGCCACAAGCTTTGTCTACTTGTACACAAAAATACTTCAGATTTTGTATTTTTGGTGAAACGACTACCATTCCTCCCAGAGAACCAGAAGCATACCATCAAGGCCAGGAAATACATGTGGCTGACCTGAATACAAATATGAGTAGAAAAAACTCACAAAAAAACTATAAATAGTCAATTAAAATAAAATCTCAATATTTAACCTCCCCAGCAATAAAAAAGAATTTTATACTTTGTACAATGGGTTCTACCCTGGTAGGGTTGGGAGAGTTATATGAAAAAAAAAAAAACTCTATACCCTAAAAAGTTGTTTATGTATTGAAGTAGTAGAAAGAAACAGAAAAAAAAAAAAAGAAAGATAACCTATGTGTTCATAGATATAGCACTATAGGAGTCAATTCTTTCTTGAGAAAATAGTCAAGATAATAAAAAATCCAAGTCAAGAGTTTAGTCAGTGTCTTTTCCTTAATTTTTGTCCATGCTCCTAATGCAACAACATGATACCTATAATGTTGTATTTTCTAAGCTTATAGAAATACTTATCATTATTATTATTATTATTATTTTTTGAGATGGAGTGTTGCTGTGTCACTCAGGCTGGAGTACAGTGGTGCGATCTCTGCTTACTGCAACCTCCGCCTCCTGGGTTCAAGTGATTCTCCTGCCTAAGCCTCCCGAGTAGCTGGGATTACAGGTGCAGGCAACCACACCTGACTAATTTTTGTATTTTTAGTAGAGATGTGGTTTCACCATATTGGTCAGGGTGGTCTCGAACTCCTGACCTCCTGATCCACCTACCTTGACCTCCCAAAGTGCTGGGATTCACAGGCGTGAGCCCAGAAAATTTCACCACTCCCAGGAAATACTTTTTAAATGCTGGCCCTCAGAAACCTCTGCAGTGGACTGTACAGGACATAACATTGAAAAACTCAAATTAACATAGTCCTTATTTCTTTTACTAACTAGAATTATTGTCAGTTTTTTTGGTCAAATAAATTATAGCGCTATGCTCTAATAGGAGCAGCACATGAAAACATAATTTAAGCCAAAAAAAGTCAACCCTAAATATTTTTGCTGTTTTAAGGTGCTGGAGAGGATGTGGAGAAATAGGAACACTTTTACACGGTTGGTGGGACTGTAAACTAGTTCAACCATTGTGGAAGACAGTGTGGCGATTCCCCAAGGATCTAGAACTAGAAATACCATTAGACCCAGCCATCCCATTACTGGGTATATACCCAAAGGATTATAAATCATGCTGCTATAAAGACACATGCACACGTATGTTTATTGCGGCACTATTCACAATAGCAAAGACTTGGAACCAACCCAAATGTCCATCAATGATAGACTGGATTAAGAAAATGTGGCACATATACACCATGGAATACTATGCAGCCATAAAAAAGGATGAGCTCATGTCCTTTGTAGGGACATGGATGAAGCTGGAAACCATCATTCTCAGCAAACTATCACAAGGACAAAAAACCAAACACCACATGTTCTCACTCATAGGTGGGAATTGAACAATGAGAACACACGGACACAGGAAGGGGAACATCACACACTGGGGTCTGTTGTGGGGTAGGGAGAGGGGGGAGGGATAGTATTAGGAGAAATACCTAATGTAAATTATGAGTTAATGGGTGCAGCACACCAACATGGCACATGTATACATATGTAGCAAACCTGCACATTGTGCACGTGTACCCTAGAACTTAAAGTGTAATTAAAAAAAATCTTTGCTCTTTTAAATATTTAATAATAACCCTTTCATTATACTGTCAATTTCTTATTCCTACAGAAAAATGCCCAAAAATGTACAGAGAAAGAAATATTTCTTCAGAGGCTGCCTTGTGGCTGGTCTTAACCGTATCAAAACATCACATTCCAATTTTAATGATTCCAAGCCTAAGGGGAGAATTTATCAATTTTCCAAGTTTCTAAAGACTCCAGGTAGCAAACAAGACACATTAGATTAGCAGGACAACAGCTATGTTTCCACAGGTTCTGTCCTGATCATTTATGAGCCTTTAAGAGTTGTCTTTCAATCAAGGTTGTGATATACCTTGCCCTTTATAAAATAGAGAAGCTTGAACTTTCTGTTGTTAAAAGAAACATCTGACTCAGTCTAATACCTTACCATAGGAACCTTATTAATCAGGCCTAGTATATATACTTTCTATTATGTTACCCTGCACTCATATAGAGCTATTTCAAAATTGCAATTCAGATAGGTCTGACTGTCCTATTTAAAAATTATTCTCAACCACAAGTCCAGTCAATCATTCCCATCTCAAACTTATGCTAAACTAAAGCTTCCCATCCCACAAAATGAAAGTATTTGAAACATCTTTGGCTCTTTACAGAGCAGTGTGACCTCATATCTTGAAAGAAGTAAAAAAAAAAATTATTCTCTTTAATAATTAATATGTAAATTTTATTTATCTATGTAAAGTGTATTAGAAAATAATTTTTTTAAATCTCTCTTTAATTGTGAGTCCATTAATTTATTTTCTTTTACAAAAAATAGTAACAATAGAAACAGCAATGCAAATCAAGTTCATAACCTACCACTTTTGTGAGTTTTTTCCTACTGTTTCATGTCACAGAAATAGCTGTTTTGAAATAACTAAAGCCAGACCTACTGCACACAGTCACAATTTTATCTATTTTAAATATCTTTGAACAGCCTCACAGCAGGGTCATGGTCTCTAGGAAAGCCTATTTTCCTCTAAAGAAATACCTGTAGGCATTTGAGAAAAAGCCAGGCATTTTCAATCCCTTTTAAACACAAAGAGAACATTTTAAAAGGCTGCTAATAATTAAATGGAGATCTAAAGGACCAATTTGCAATAGTTTTTCTTTACAGAGGCAAGCTCATTGTGCTGAAATGAACTCATAATTGTTCATGAAATATTTGCATATGAGAATTATCTGCATTCCTCAAAACGGTGGGATGAAATTGGAATTCTCCTCTTTTCAATATATTTGAATGCATCTACATGTGCACAGTGAATTGGAGAAACATGGTTTTTTTTAAAAATACTACTTTCTGAAACATAATGAATAAAGAGGGAAATGGTATTTAAAATGGAATTATGCATCTCTCTAATTCAATGTTTCTATTTTAATTTCTAAGTTTCAAAATGTAGATCACTCAGCATCCACAACCACGGTTAAGTACATCACATATTCAGACCACCTAACTCTAGTTAACACAGTGATGTGTGATTCATGTCCTGGGTGTCACAAATTTCTGCCCAAATGTGTGATTTTGTATAAAATATGAGAGTTTTAGTCCTATTGATTTCAATATGATTTTATATAAACATGGCTCTGAAAAACTGTCTATATGAGTCTCTTTCTTAAGAATATATTCTCCCATTAGATAACACCATTACTTTTTGTGAACAATTTTTATTATTTTCATACATACTGTTAATTAAAAATTGAAGGTGACAAGAGTAGTATAAAAAATCTAAAAATTAAAAATTATCCACAATTTTTCTACTTTCAATACTTATTTAACATTCTATCAAACTTCTATTCTGTTTATTCTACCATGACTTTCTTGTCCAGAAGTATGCATAGATTTACTAACTACAAATCTAGTGCATGTATCTATTTTCCACTTTATTTTTAATGCATGTTATTTTTTTAAAGTTTTAGAGTTATAAAAACAAATAAGAATATAGCAAAGAGATTTCCCTTTCACACATACAGTTTTCTCTGTTATTAACATCTTACTTCAGAATAGTATATTTGTCACAATTAATTAAGAAATATTGCACTTTTTTTAACTAAAGTCCTTGATTAATCACATGTCCTATTTTTTCCCCTAATTCTCTGTTCCAGAATTTCATCTGGGATATCACATTACATGGTTCTTGTTGCATCACCGTAAGCTCCTCTTGGATGTGACAGCTTTGGGAAGTAAGCTTTTGAAAAATCCTGGTTTATTGTCATAACTATACTGAGATTTGGGGAGGAAGGGCACTGATATAAAGTCCTGTTATCATCACATCATATGAAGAGTACGTACTATCAACAAGTTGTTATCACTATTGATGTAGATCTTGGTCATCTGGCTGAAGCAGTGCTTGTCAAGTGTCAAGTTTCTTTACTCTAAAGTTGCTGTTTTTGTCTCCATTCCCATGCTATATACTTTGGAAGGCAGTTGTTATGCACTTCTTTCCTGTTTGGTAAACTACATAATCATTTTTGTGTAACAGTATGGAGTCACGTGTATTTATTGTGTACTTTATGTTATAATCCAATGCTACTTTATTTACTTTGTTTCTCAAATTATTCCAGCTTTGGGCATTGGGAGCTCTTTCAGTTGGCTATTATGTTCCTTTGAAGTACGTTTATCAGTGTGAAAGGGTTTTTTTGTTTGTTTGTTGTTTTTGATCACTTTCTTCCTTTCTAATGCCACGTAACACTCCAGACTCAAGTTTGAAATTTTCTGCCTCAGCCTTAGAATCAGCCTTTTCTCTAAGGAGTATTAGTTTCTTTAATGGTTAATGATACTAGAAACCAAGATCTAGTGCTCTTTGCTACTGGAATGTCAGTTCTTTTAGGCCCTCTCAGTTGACAGGAAAGAAAAAACATATGTATGTATGCTAACCTGTAGACATGCACATATATCTACAAACTCATTTATTTAACCATCATATCTGTATTAAGCTAAAAATGAATTCAACTATTCCAAATGTTACCAGGGGGGTCCTTGCTCCCAGAGCTCCCAAGATGGCGGTGGGCTGCTTCCAAAATGGTGGCGGGTGCTTCCAAGATGGTGGCAAGCCTCGTGTTCTCTGACCTGGGGTTCTTGGCCTCACGGATTCCAAGGAATAGAATCTTGGACCATGCGGTGAGTGTCATGGCTCTATTAGAAACCGTGGGTCATGGAAGAGAATCATGGAACCCAGTGACTAGTGTTCAGCTCGATTAGGATGAACCCAGGCACTTAGCCCTGCAGGAACAATGGCAAGCCTTTGGCCTGATCAGGAGCGGCAATGGGTTCCTCGCTGGTTCAATTTCCATGTAGTTGTGTGGTTTTGAGTGAGTTTCTTAATCTTGAGTTCTAATTTGATTGCACTGTGGCCTGAGGGACTGTTTGTTATTATTTCTGTTTTTTGATTGTTTCTTTGTTTTGCATTTCCTAAGGAGTGTTTTACTTCCAATTTTACAGTATGTGCCATGTGGCACTGAGAATAATGTATATTCTGTTGTTTTGGGGTAGAAAGTTCTGTAGATATCTATTAGGTCCAGAGCTCAATTCAAGTCTGAATATCCTTGTTAATTTTTCATCACATTATTCTTGTGTTGGAGTCTAAGTCTCTTTGGAGGTCTCTAATAATTTGTTTCATGAATCCAGGTGCTGCTATATTGGGTGCATATATTTTTAGGATAGATAGTTCTTTTTGTTGAATTAATCCCCTTACCTTTATATAATGTCCTTCTTTGTCTTTTTTTGACCTTTGTTGGTTTAAATTCTGTTTTGTCAGAAACTAGGATCGCAACCCCTGCTTTTTCCTGCTTTCTATTTGCTTGATAAATTTTCCTCCATCCCTTTATCTTGAGCCTATATGTGTCTTTACACATGAGATGCGTCTTGAATACAGCACATCAGTAAGTCTTGACTCTTTATCCAATTCTCCATTGTGTGTTTTTTAACTGCAGCATGTAGCCCATTTACATCTAAGGTTAATATTGTTATGTGTGAATTTGATCCTGTCATTATGATACTAAATGGTTATTTTGCACACTAGTTAATGCAGATTCCTCATAATGTCACTGGTCTTTGTATTTTGGTATGTTTTTGCAGTGGCTGGTACCAGTTTTTCCTTCCCATATTTAGTGCTTCTTTCAGGAGCTCTTGCAAGGCAGACCTGGTGGTGACGAATTCCCTCAGCATTTGCTTGGCTGAAAAGGATTTTATTTCTCCTTCACTTATGAAGCTTTGTTTGGCCAGATATGATATTCTCGGTTGAAAATTGGCCCCTACTGTCTTCTGGCTTGTAGCATTTCTGCTGAGAGATCCGCTCTTAGTCTGATGGGCATCCCTTTGGAGGTAATCTGGACTTTCCCTCTGGCTGCCCTTAATATTTTTTCCTTCATTTTGACCTTGGAGAACCTGATGATTATGTGTGTTGGGGTTGATCTTCTTGAGGATTACCTTGGTGGAGTTCTCTGTATTTCCTGAATTTAAATGTTGGTCTATCAATCTAGGTTGAGGAAGTTCTCCTGGATGATATCCTGAAGGTTGTTTTCCAACTTGGTTCCATTCTCTCCATACTCCAATTATTGTATGTTCAGTCTTTTTACATAGTCCCATAATTCTTGGAGGTTTTGTTCATTATTGTTTATTCTTTCTCTAATCTTGTCTGCTTTATTTCAGCAAGGTAGTCTTCAAACTCTGATATTCTTTCTTCTGCTTGGTCAGTTTGGCTATTGATACTTGTGTAGGCTTCATGAAGTTCTCATGCTGTGTTTTTCACCTCCATCAGGTCATTTATGTTCTTCTCTAAACTGGTTATTCTAGTTAGCGACTCCTGTAACCTGTTATTGTTATAGGAGTTATTAAGAAATTATTTTAGGCAGATAGAGAGAAAAAGGGGTCCTGAGAAAGTTTTCATCTCTTTTAAAGCAGTTCCAGAAATGTTTCTTAGTTTTGGCTGCTGTACTAAAGACATGGATTTGAGGCTTGCTGGGGAGAACATGGAGAACCCCCTTTACCCACAGGTATTGGGAATGTTGGCCATGTTTGAACTGGCTTCTTTTCATGGGAAACCTCAGCATCATGTGAGGCTGGGAAAATTTCT